>NW_026907690.1:600000-818902 GCF_028389875.1 Rhea pennata | reverse complement strand
GCCCCGTGGCAGGCAGGATACAGCGGGATGTCTTCTGGGCACGCAGAGTGCTGCTTCCCCTGCCTGGGACAAACTGCGAGCAGGTGCCTCGCTTGCGCTTCTATCTGCCGAGACTTGGAGCTGGCCAGCGCGCAGCTTCCCGCTGTGTGTGCTGCTGTCCGCAAACAGCCTCCAAACAAAGCAGGGCGCTAAGGCAAGAGAACTAAGCTCCCCAGGAGGGAATCTGCCTGCGAGGGAAGCTGTGCAGCACATCCCTTGTTCCGCTCGCCACTTGCCTGACCCTTAGGCAAAGCCCATCTGGGCTGGCTTGTAGGCATGCCTCCGTGCTCAGGAGCAGCCCCGTGGCAGACAGGATACAGCGGGATGTATTCTGGGCACGCAGAGTGCTGCTTCCATGCCCGGGACAAACTGCGAGCAGGTGCCTCGCTTGCGCTTCTATCTGCCGAGACTTGGAGCTGGCCAGCGCGCAGCTTCCCGCTGTGTGTGCTGCTGTCCGCAAACAGCCTCCAAACAAAGCAGGGCGCTAAGGCAAGAGTACTAAGCTCCTCAGGAGGGAATCTGCCTGCGAGGGAAGCTGTGCAGCACATCCCTTGTTCCGCTCGCCACTTGCCTGACCGTTACGCAAAGCCCATCTCGGCTGGCTTGTAGGCGTGCCTCCGTGCTCAGGAGCAGCCCCGTGGCAGGCAGGATACAGCGGGATGTATTCTGGGCACGCAGAGTGCTGCTTCCCATGCCCGGGACAAACTGCGAGCAGGTGCCTCGCTTGCGCTTCTATCTGCCGAGACTTGGAGCTGGCCAGCGCGCAGCTTCCCGCTGTGTGTGCTGCTGTCCGCAAACAGCCTCCAAACAAAGCAGGGCGCTAAGGCACGAGAACTAAGCTCCTCAGGAGGGAATCTGCCTGCGAGGGAAGCTGTGCAGCACATCCCTTGTTCCGCTCGCCACTTGCCTGACCCTTAGGCAAAGCCCATCTGGGCTGGCTTGTAGGCGTGCCTCCGTGCTCAGGAGCAGCCCCGTGGCAGGCAGGATACAGCGGGGTGTATTCTGGGCACGCAGAGTGCTGCTTCCCATGCCCGGGACAAACTGCGAGCATGTGCCTCGCTTGCACTTCTATCTGCCGAGACTTGGAGCTGGCCAGCGCGCAGCTTCCCGCTGTGTGTGCTGCTGTCCGCAAACAGCCTCCAAACAAAGCAGGGCGCTAAGGCAAGAGAACTAAGCTCCTCAGGAGGGAATCTGTCTGCAAGGGAAGCTGTGCAGCACATCCCTTGTTCCGCTCGCCACTTGCCTGACCTTTAGGCAAAGCCCATCTGGGCTGGCTTGTAGGCGTGCCTCCGTGCTCAGGAGCAGCCCCGTGGCAGGCAGGATACAGCGGGATGTATTCTGGGCACGCAGAGTGCTGCTTCCCATGCCCGGGACAAACTGCGAGCAGGTGCCTCGCTTGCGCTTCTATCTGCCGAGACTTGGAGCTGGCCAGCACGCAGCTTCCCGCTGTGTGTGCTGCTGTCCGCAAACAGCCTCCAAACAAAGCAGGGCGCTAAGGCAAGGGAACTAAGCTCCTCAGGAGGGAATCTGCCTGCGAGGGAAGCTGTGCAGCACATCCCTTGCTCCGCTCGCCACTTGCCTGACCCTTAGGCAAAGCCCATCTGGGCTGGCTTGTAGGCGTGCCTCCGTGCTCAGAGGCAGCCCCGTGGCAGGCAGGATACAGCGGGATGTATTCTGGGCACGCAGAGTGCTGCTTCCCATGCCCGGGACAAACTGCGAGCAGGTGCCTCGCTTGCGCTTCTATCTGCCGAGACTTGGAGCTGGCTAGTGCGCAGCTTCCCGCTGTGTGTGCTGCTGTCCGCAAACAGCCTCCAAACAAAGCAGGGCGCTAAGGCAAGAGAACTAAGCTCCTCAGGAGGGAATCTGCCTGCGAGGGAAGCTGTGCAGCACATCCCTTGCTCCGCTCGCCACTTGCCTGACCCTTAGGCAAAGCCCATCTGGGCTGGCTTGTAGGCCTGCCTCCGTGCTCAGAGGCAGCCCCGTGGCAGGCAGGATACAGCGGGATGTCTTCTGGGCACGCAGAGTGCTGCTTCCCATGCCCGGGACAAACTGCGAGCAGGTGCCTCGCTTGCGCTTCTATCTGCCGAGACTTGGAGCTGGCCAGCGCGCAGCTTCCCGCTGTGTGTGCTGCTGTCCGCAAACAGCCTCCAAACAAAGCAGGGCGCTAAGGCAAGAGAACTAAGCGCCCCAGGAGGGAATCTGCCTGCGAGGGAAGCTGTGCAGCACATCCCTTGTTCCGCTCGCCACTTGCCTGACCGTTACGCAAAGCCCATCTCAGCTGGCTTGTAGGCGTGCCTCCGTGCTCAGAGGCAGTCCCGTGGCAGGCAGGATACAGCGGGATGTATTCTGGGCACGCAGAGTGCTGCTTCCCCTGCCCGGGACAAACTGCGAGCAGGTGCCTCGCTTGCGCTTCTATCTGCCGAGACTTGGAGCTGGCCAGCGCGCAGCTTCCCGCTGTGTGTGCTGCTGTCCGCAAACAGCCTCCAAACAAAGCAGGGCGCTAAGGCAAGAGAACTAAGCTCCCCAGGAGGGAATCTGCCTGCGAGGGAAGCTGTGCAGCACATCCCTTGTTCCGCTCGCCACTTGCCTGACCGTTACGCAAAGCCCATCTGGGCTGGCTTGTAGGCATGCCTCCGTGCTCAGGAGCAGCCCCGTGGCAGGCAGGATACAGCGGGATGTCTTCTGGGCACACAGAGTGCTGCTTCCCATGCCTGGGACAAACTGCGAGCAGGTGCCTCGCTTGCGCTTCTATCTGCCGAGACTTGGAGCTGGCCAGCGCACAGCTTCCCGCTGTGTGTGCTGCTGTCCGCAAAGAGCCTCCAAACAAAGCAGGGCGCTAAGGCAAGAGAACTAAGCTCCCCAGGAGGGAATCTGCCTGCGAGGGAAGCTGTGCAGCACATCCCTTGTTCCGCTCGCCACTTGCCTGACCCTTAGGCAAAGCCCATCTAGGCTGGCTTGTAGGCATGCCTCCGTGCTTTGGAGCAGCCCCGTGGCAGACAGGATACAGCGGGATGTATTCTGGGCACGCAGAGTGCTGCTTCCCATGACCAAGATAAACTGCGAGCAGGTGCCTCGCTTGCACTTCTATCTGCCGAGACTTGGAGCTGGCCAGCGCGCAGCTCCCCGCTGTGTGTGCTGCTGTCCGCAAACAGCCTCCAAACAAAGCAGGGCGCTAAGGCAAGAGAACTAAGCTCCCCAGGAGGGAATCTGCCTGCGAGGGAAGCTGTGCAGCACATCCCTTGTTCCGCTCGCCACTTGCCTGACCCTTAGGCAAAGCCCATCTGGGCTGGGTTGTAGGCGTGCCTCCGTGCTCAGGAGCAGCCCCGTGGCAGGCAGGATACAGCGGGATGTATTCTGGGCACGCAGAGTGCTGCTTCCCATGCCCGGGACAAACTGCGAGCAGGTGCCTCGCTTGCGCTTCTATCTGCCGAGACTTGGAGCTGGCTAGTGCGCAGCTTCCCGCTGTGTGTGCTGCTGTCCACAAACAGCCTCCAAACAAAGCAGGGCGCTAAGGCAAGAGAACTAAGCTCCTCAGGAGGGAATCTGTCTGCAAGGGAAGCTGTGCAGCACATCCCTTGTTCCGCTCGCCACTTGCCTGACCTTTAGGCAAAGCCCATCTGGGCTGGCTTGTAGGCGTGCCTCCGTGCTCAGGAGCAGCCCCGTGGCAGGCAGGATACAGCGGGATGTATTCTGGGCACGCAGAGTGCTGCTTCCCATGCCCGGGACAAACTGCGAGCAGGTGCCTCGCTTGCGCTTCTATCTGCCGAGACTTGGAGCTGGCCAGCGCGCAGCTTCCCGCTGTGTGTGCTGCTGTCCGCAAAGAGCCTCCAAACAAAGCAGGGCGCTAAGGCAAGAGAACTAAGCACCCCAGCAGGGAATCTGCCTGCGAGGGAAGCTGTGCAGCACATCCCTTGCTCCGCTCGCCACTTGCCTGACCCTTAGGCAAAGCCCATCTGGGCTGGCTTGTAGGCGTGCCTCCGTGCTCAGAGGCAGCCCCGTGGCAGGCAGGATACAGCGGGATGTATTCTGGGCACGCAGAGTGCTGCTTCCCATGCCCGGGACAAACTGCGAGCAGGTGCCTCGCTTGCGCTTCTATCTGCCGAGACTTGGAGCTGGCTAGTGCGCAGCTTCCCGCTGTGTGTGCTGCTGTCCGCAAACAGCCTCCAAACAAAGCAGGGCGCTAAGGCAAGAGAACTAAGCTCCTCAGGAGGGAATCTGCCTGCGAGGGAAGCTGTGCAGCACATCCCTTGTTCCGCTCGCCACTTGCCTGACCCTTAGGCAAAGCCCATCTGGGCTGGCTTGTAGGCGTGCCTCCGTGCTCAGAGGCAGCCCCGTGGCAGGCAGGATACAGCGGGATGTATTCTGGGCACGCAGAGTGCTGCTTCCCATGCCCGGGACAAACTGCGAGCAGGTGCCTCGCTTGCGCTTCTATCCGCCGAGACTTGGAGCTGGCCAGCGCGCAGCTTCCCGCTGTGTGTGCTGCTGTCCGCAAACAGCCTCCAAACAAAGCAGGGCGCTAAGGCACGAGAACTAAGCTCCCCAGGAGGGAATCTGCCTGCGAGGGAAGCTGTGCAGCACATCCCTTGTTCCGCTCGCCACTTGCCTGACCGTTAGGCAAAGCCCATCTGGGCTGGCTTGTAGGCGTGCCTCCGTGCTCAGGAGCAGCCCCGTGGCAGGCAGGATACAGCGGGATGTCTTCTGGGCACACAGAGTGCTGCTTCCCATGCCTGGGACAAACTGCGAGCAGGTGCCTCGCTTGCGCTTCTATCTGCCGAGACTTGGAGCTGGCCAGCGCACAGCTTCCCGCTGTGTGTGCTGCTGTCCGCAAACAGCCTCCAAACAAAGCAGGGCGCTAAGGCAAGAGAACTAAGCTCCCCAGGAGGGAATCTGCCTGCGAGGGAAGCTGTGCAGCACATCCCTTGCTCTGCTCGCCACTTGCCTGACCCTTAGGCAAAGCCCATCTAGGCTGGCTTGTAGGCATGCCTCCGTGCTCAGAGGCAGCCCCGTGGCAGGCAGGATACAGCGGGATGTATTCTGGGCACGCAGAGTGCTGCTTCCCATGCCCGGGACAAACTGCGAGCAGGTGCCTCGCTTGCGCTTCTATCTGCCGAGACTTGGAGCTGGCTAGCGCGCAGCTTCCCGCTGTGTGTGCTGCTGTCCGCAAACAGCCTCCAAACAAAGCAGGGCGCTAAGGCAAGAGAACTAAGCTCCTCAGGAGGGAATCTGTCTGCAAGGGAAGCTGTGCAGCACATCCCTTGTTCCGCTCGCCACTTGCCTGACCCTTAGGCAAAGCCCATCTGGGCTGGGTTGTAGGCGTGCCTCCGTGCTCAGGAGCAGCCCCGTGGCAGGCAGGATACAGCGGGATGTATTCTGGGCACGCAGAGTGCTGCTTCCCATGCCCGGGACAAACTGCGAGCAGGTGCCTCGCTTGCGCTTCTATCTGCCGAGACTTGGAGCTGGCCAGCGCGCAGCTTCCCGCTGTGTGTGCTGCTGTCCGCAAACAGCCTCCAAACAAAGCAGGGCGCTAAGGCAAGAGAACTAAGCTCCTCAGGAGGGAATCTGTCTGCGAGGGAAGCTGTGCAGCACATCCCTTGTTCCGCTCGCCACTTGCCTGACCCTTAGGCAAAGCCCTTCTGGGCTGGCTTGTAGGCGTGCCTCCGTGCTCAGAGGCAGCCCCGTGGCAGACAGGATACAGCGGGATGTATTCTGGGCACGCAGAGTGCTGCTTCCCATGCCCGGGACAAACTGCGAGCATGTGCCTCGCTTGCGCTTCTATCTGCCGAGACTTGGAGCTGGCCAGCGCGCAGCTCCCCGCTGTGTGTGCTGCTGTCCGCAAACAGCCTCCAAACAAAGCAGGGCACTAAGGCAAGAGAACTTAGCTCCCCAGGAGGGAATCTGCCTGCGAGGGAAGCTGTGCAGCACATCCCTTGTTCCGCTCGCCACTTGCCTGACCGTTATGCAAAGCCCATCTCAGCTGGCTTGTAGGCGTGCCTCTGTGCTCAGAGGCAGCCCCGTGGCAGGCAGGATACAGCGGGATGTCTTCTGGGCACGCAGAGTGCTGCTTCCCATGCCCGGGACAAACTGCGAGCAGGTGCCTCGCTTGCGCTTCTATCCGCCGAGACTTGGAGCTGGCCAGCGCGCAGCTTCCCGCTGTGTGTGCTGCTGTCCGCAAACAGCCTCCAAACAAAGCAGGGCGCTAAGGCAAGAGAACTAAGCTCCCCAGGAGGGAATCTGCCTGCGAGGGAAGCTGTGCAGCACATCCCTTGTTCCGCTCGCCTCTTGCCTGACCCTTAGGCAAAGCCCATCTCAGCTGGCATGTAGGCGTGCCTCTGTGCTCAGAGGCAGCCCCGTGGCAGGCAGGATACAGCGGGATGTATTCTGGGCACGCAGAGTGCTGCTTACCATGCCCGGGACAAACTGTGAGCAGGTGCCTCGCTTGCGCTTCTATCTGCCGAGACTTGGAGCTGGCCAGCGTGCAGCTTCCCGCTGTGTGTGCTGCTGTCCGCAAACAGCCTCCAAACAAAGCAGGGAGCTAAGGCAAGAGAACTAAGCTCCCCAGGAGGGAATCTGCCTGCGAGGGAAGCTGTGCAGCACATCCCTTGTTCCGCTTGCCACTTGCCTGACCCTTAGGCAAAGCCCATCTGGGCTGGCTTGTAGGCGTGCCTCCGTGCTCAGGAGCAGCCCCGTGGCAGGCAGGATACAGCGGGATGTCTTCTGGGCACGCAGAGTGCTGCTTCCCATGCCCGGGACAAACTGCGAGCAGGTGCCTCGCTTGCGCTTCTATCTGCCGAGACTTGGAGCTGGCCAGCGCGCAGCTTCCCGCTGTGTGTGCTGCTGTCCGCAAACAGCCTCCAAACAAAGCAGGGCGCTAAGGCAAGAGAACTAAGCTCCTCAGGAGGGAATCTGCCTGCGAGGGAAGCTGTGCAGCACATCCCTTGCTCCGCTCGCCACTTGCCTGACCCTTAGGCAAAGCCCATCTGGGCTGGCTTGTAGGTGTGCCTCCGTGCTCAGGAGCAGCCCCGTGGCAGGCAGGATACAGCGGGATGTCTTCTGGGCACGCAGAGTGCTGCTTCCCATGCCCGGGACAAACTGCGAGCAGGTGCCTCGCTTGCGCTTCTATCTGCCGAGACTTGGAGCTGGCCAGCGCGCAGCTTCCCGCTGTGTGTGCTGCTGTCCGCAAACAGCCTCCAAACAAAGCAGGGCGCTAAGGCACGAGAACTAAGCTCCTCAGGAGGGAATCTGCCTGCGAGGGAAGCTGTGCAGCACATCCCTTGCTCCGCTCGCCACTTGCCTGACCCTTAGGCAAAGCCCATCTGGGCTGGCTTGTAGGCGTGCCTCCATGCTCAGAGGCAGCCCCGTGGCAGGCAGGATACAGCGGGATGTATTCTGGGCACGCAGAGTGCTGCTTCCCATGCCCGGGACAAACTGCGAGCAGGTGCCTCGCTTGCGCTTCTATCTACCGAGACTTGGAGCTGGCCAGCGCGCAGCTTCCCGCTGTGTGTGCTGCTGTCCGCAAACAGCCTCCAAACAAAGCAGGGCGCTAAGGCACGAGAACTAAGCTCCTCAGGAGGGAATCTGCCTGCGAGGGAAGCTGTGCAGCACATCCCTTGTTCCGCTCGCCACTTGCCTGACCCTTAGGCAAAGCCGATCTCGGCTGGCTTGTAGGCGCGCCTCCGTGCTCAGGAGCAGCCCAGTGGCAGGCAGGATACAGCGGGATGTCTTCTGGGCACGCAGAGTGCTGCTTCCCATGCCCGGGACAAACTGCGAGCAGGTGCCTCGCTTGCACTTCTATCTGCCGAGACTTGGAGCTGGCCAGCGCGCAGCTTCCCGCTGTGTGTGCTGCTGTCCGCAAACAGCCTCCAAACAAAGCAGGGCGCTAAGGCAAGAGAACTAAGCGCCCCAGGATGGAATCTGCCTGCGAGGGAAGCTGTGCAGCACATCCCTTGCTCCGCTCGCCACTTGCCTGACCCTTAGGCAAAGCCCATCTGGGCTGGCTTGTATGTGTGCCTCCATGCTCAGGAGCAGCCCCGTGGCATGCAGGATACAGCGGGATGTCTTCTGGGCAAGCAGAGTGCTGCTTCCCATGCCCGGGACAAACTGCGAGCAGGTGCCTCGCTTGCGCTTCTATCTGCCGAGACTTGGAGCTGGCCAGCGCGCAGCTTCCCGCTGTGTGTGCTGCTGTCCGCAAACAGCCTCCAAACAAAGCAGGGCGCTAAGGCAAGAGTACTAAGCGCCCCAGGAGGGAATCTGCCTGCGAGGGAAGCTGTGCAGCACATCCCTTGTTCCGCTCGCCACTTGCCTGACCCTTAGGCAAAGCCCATCTGGGCTGGCTTGTAGGAGTGCCTCCATGCTCAGAGGCAGCCCCGTGGCAGGCAGGATACAGCGGGATGTATTCTGGGCACGCAGAGTGCTGCTTCCCATGCCCGGGACAAACTGCGAGCAGGTGCCTCGCTTGCGCTTCTATCTGCCGAGACTTGGAGCTGGCCAGCACGCAGCTTCCCGCTGTGTGTGCTGCTGTCCGCAAACAGCCTCCAAACAAAGCAGGGCGCTAAGGCACGAGAACTAAGCTCCTCAGGAGGGAATCTGCCTGCGAGGGAAGCTGTGCAGCACATCCCTTGTTCCGCTCGCCACTTGCCTGACCCTTAGGCAAAGCCCATCTGGGCTGGCTTGTAGGCGCGCCTCCGTGCTCAGAGGCAGCCCCGTGGCAGGCAGGATACAGCGGGATGTCTTCTGGGCACGCAGAGTGCTGCTTCCCATGCCCGGGACAAACTGCGAGCAGGTGCCTCGCTTGCACTTCTATCTGCCGAGACTTGGAGCTGGCCAGCGCGCAGCTTCCCGCTGTGTGTGCTGCTGTCCGCAAACAGCCTCCAAACAAAGCAGGGCACTAAGGCAAGAGAACTAAGCTCCCCAGGAGGGAATCTGCCTGCGAGGGAAGCTGTGCAGCACATCCCTTGTTCCGCTCGCCACTTGCCTGACCCTTAGGCAAAGCCCATCTCAGCTGGCTTGTAGGCGTGCCTCCGTGCTCAGAGGCAGCCCCGTGGCAGGCAGGATACAGCGGGATGTATTCTGGGCACGCAGAGTGCTGCTTCCCATGCCCGGGACAAACTGCGAGCAGGTGCCTCGCTTGCGCTTCTATCTGCCGAGACTTGGAGATGGCCAACGCGCAGCTTCCCGCTGTGTGTGCTGCTGTCCGCAAACAGCCTCCAAACAAAGCAGGGCGCTAAGGCAAGAGAACTAAGCTCCTCAGGAGGGAATCTGTCTGCGAGGGAAGCTGTGCAGCACATCCCTTGTTCCGCTCGCCACTTGCCTGACCCTTAGGCAAAGCCCATCTGGGCTGGCTTGTAGGCGTGCCTCCGTGCTCAGGAGCAGCCCCGTGGCAGGCAGGATACAGCGGGATGTCTTCTGGGCACGCAGAGTGCTGCTTCCCATGCCCGGGACAAACTGCGAGCAGGTGCCTCGCTTGCGCTTCTATCTGCCGAGACTTGGAGCTGGCCAGCGCGCAGCTCCCCGCTGTGTGTGCTGCTGTCCGCAAACAGCCTCCAAACAAAGCAGGGCACTAAGGCAAGAGAACTTAGCTCCCCAGGAGGGAATCTGCCTGCGAGGGAAGCTGTGCAGCACATCCCTTGTTCCGCTCGCCACTTGCCTGACCGTTATGCAAAGCCCATCTCAGCTGGCTTGTAGGCGTGCCTCTGTGCTCAGAGGCAGCGCCGTGGCAGGCAGGATACAGCGGGATGTCTTCTGGGCACGCAGAGTGCTGCTTCCCATGCCCGGGACAAACTGCGAGCAGGTGCCTCGCTTGCGCTTCTATCTGCCGAGACTTGGAGCTGGCCAGCGCGCAGCTTCCCGCTGTGTGTGCTGCTGTCCGCAAACAGCCTCCAAACAAAGCAGGGCGCTAAGGCAAGAGAACTAAGCTCCCCAGGAGGGAATCTGCCTGCGAGGGAAGCTGTGCAGCACATCCCTTGTTCCGCTCGCCTCTTGCCTGACCCTTAGGCAAAGCCCATCTCAGCTGGCATGTAGGCGTGCCTCTGTGCTCAGAGGCAGCCCCGTGGCAGGCAGGATACAGCGGGATGTATTCTGGGCACGCAGAGTGCTGCTTCCCATGCCCGGGACAAACTGCGAGCAGGTGCCTCGCTTGCGCTTCTATCTGCTGAGACTTGGAGCTGGCCAGCGCGCAGCTTCCCGCTGTGTGTGCTGCTGTCCGCAAAGAGCCTCCAAACAAAGCAGGGCACTGAGGCAGGAGAACTTAGCTCCCCAGGAGGGAATCTGCCTGCGAGGGAAGCTGTGCAGCACATCCCTTGTTCCGCTCGCCACTTGCCTGACCGTTACGCAAAGCCCATCTCAGCTGGCTTGTAGGCGTGCCTCTGTGCTCAGAGGCAGCCCCGTGGCATGCAGGATACAGCGGGATGTATTCTGGGCACGCAGAGTGCTGCTTACCATGCCCGGGACAAACTGTGAGCAGGTGCCTCGCTTGCGCTTCTATCTGCCGAGACTTGGAGCTGGCCAGCGTGCAGCTTCCCGCTGTGTGTGCTGCTGTCCGCAAACAGCCTCCAAACAAAGCAGGGAGCTAAGGCAAGAGAACTAAGCTCCCCAGGAGGGAATCTGCCTGCGAGGGAAGCTGTGCAGCACATCCCTTGTTCCGCTTGCCACTTGCCTGACCCTTAGGCAAAGCCCATCTCGGCTGGCTTGTAGGCGTGCCTCCGTGCTCAGGAGCAGCCCCGTGGCAGGCAGGATACAGCGGGATGTATTCTGGGCACGCAGAGTGCTGCTTCCCATGCCCGGGACAAACTGCGAGCAGGTGCCTCGCTTGCGCTTCTATCTGCCGAGACTTGGAGCTGGCCAGCGCGCAGCTTCCCGCTGTGTGTGCTGCTGTCCGCAAACAGCCTCCAAACAAAGCAGGGCGCTAAGGCAAGAGAACTAAGCTCCTCAGGAGGGAATCTGCCTGCGAGGGAAGCTGTGCAGCACATCCCTTGCTCCGCTCGCCACTTGCCTGACCCTTAGGCAAAGCCCATCTGGGCTGGCTTGTAGGCGTGCCTCCGTGCTCAGGAGCAGCCCCGTGGCAGGCAGGATACAGCGGGGTGTATTCTGGGCACGCAGAGTGCTGCTTCCCATGCCCGGGACAAACTGCGAGCATGTGCCTCGCTTGCGCTTCTATCTGCCGAGACTTGGAGCTGGCCAGCGCGCAGCTTCCCGCTGTGTGTGCTGCTGTCCGCAAACAGCCTCCAAACAAAGCAGGGCGCTAAGGCAAGAGAACTAAGCTCCTCAGGAGGGAATCTGTCTGCAAGGGAAGCTGTGCAGCACATCCCTTGTTCCGCTCGCCACTTGCCTGACCTTTAGGCAAAGCCCATCTGGGCTGGCTTGTAGGCGTGCCTCCGTGCTCAGAGGCAGCCCCGTGGCAGGCAGGATACAGCGGGATGTCTTCTGGGCACGCAGAGTGCTGCTTCCCATGCCTGGGACAAACTGCGAGCAGGTGCCTCGCTTGCGCTTCTATCTGCCGAGACTTGGAGCTGGCCAGCGCGCAGCTTCCCGCTGTGTGTGCTGCTGTCCGCAAACAGCCTCCAAACAAAGCAGGGTGCTAAGGCAAGAGAACTAAGCGCCCCAGGAGGGAATCTGCCTGCGAGGGAAGCTGTGCAGCACATCCCTTGCTCCGCTCGCCACTTGCCTGACCCTTAGGCAAAGCCCATCTGGGCTGGCTTGTAGGCGTGCCTCCGTGCTCAGAGGCAGCCCCGTGGCAGGCAGGATACAGCGGGATGTATTCTGGGCACGCAGAGTGCTGCTTCCCATGCCCGGGACAAACTGCGAGCAGGTGCCTCGCTTGCGCTTCTATCTGCCGAGACTTGGAGCTGGCTAGTGCGCAGCTTCCCGCTGTGTGTGCTGCTGTCCGCAAACAGCCTCCAAACAAAGCAGGGCGCTAAGGCAAGAGAACTAAGCTCCTCAGGAGGGAATCTGCCTGCGAGGGAAGCTGTGCAGCACATCCCTTGCTCCGCTCGCCACTTGCCTGACCCTTAGGCAAAGCCCATCTGGGCTGGCTTGTAGGCCTGCCTCCGTGCTCAGAGGCAGCCCCGTGGCAGGCAGGATACAGCGGGATGTATTCTGGGCACGCAGAGTGCTGCTTCCCATGCCCGGGACAAACTGCGAGCAGGTGCCTCGCTTGCGCTTCTATCTGCCGAGACTTGGAGCTGGCCAGCGCGCAGCTTCCCGCTGTGTGTGCTGCTGTCCGCAAACAGCCTCCAAACAAAGCAGGGCGCTAAGGCAAGAGAACTAAGCTCCTCAGGAGGGAATCTGCCTGCGAGGGAAGCTGTGCAGCACATCCCTTGTTCCGCTCGCCACTTGCCTGACCGTTACGCAAAGCCCATCTCAGCTGGCTTGTAGGCGTGCCTCCGTGCTCAGAGGCAGTCCCGTGGCAGGCAGGATACAGCGGGATGTATTCTGGGCACGCAGAGTGCTGCTTCCCCTGCCCGGGACAAACTGCGAGCAGGTGCCTCGCTTGCGCTTCTATCTGCCGAGACTTGGAGCTGGCCAGCGCGCAGCTTCCCGCTGTGTGTGCTGCTGTCCGCAATCAGCCTCCAAACAAAGCAGGGCGCTAAGGCAAGAGAACTAAGCTCCCCAGGAGGGAATCTGCCTGCGAGGGAAGCTGTGCAGCACATCCCTTGTTCCGCTCGCCTCTTGCCTGACCCTTAGGCAAAGCCCATCTCAGCTGGCATGTAGGCGTGCCTCTGTGCTCAGAGGCAGCCCCGTGGCAGGCAGGATACAGCGGGATGTATTCTGGGCACGCAGAGTGCTGCTTCCCATGCCCGGGACAAACTGCGAGCAGGTGCCTCGCTTGCGCTTCTATCTGCTGAGACTTGGAGCTGGCCAGCGCGCAGCTTCCCGCTGTGTGTGCTGCTGTCCGCAAAGAGCCTCCAAACAAAGCAGGGCACTGAGGCAGGAGAACTTAGCTCCCCAGGAGGGAATCTGCCTGCGAGGGAAGCTGTGCAGCACATCCCTTGTTCCGCTCGCCACTTGCCTGACCGTTACGCAAAGCCCATCTCAGCTGGCTTGTAGGCGTGCCTCTGTGCTCAGAGGCAGCCCCGTGGCATGCAGGATACAGCGGGATGTATTCTGGGCACGCAGAGTGCTGCTTACCATGCCCGGGACAAACTGTGAGCAGGTGCCTCGCTTGCGCTTCTATCTGCCGAGACTTGGAGCTGGCCAGCGTGCAGCTTCCCGCTGTGTGTGCTGCTGTCCGCAAACAGCCTCCAAACAAAGCAGGGAGCTAAGGCAAGAGAACTAAGCTCCCCAGGAGGGAATCTGCCTGCGAGGGAAGCTGTGCAGCACATCCCTTGTTCCGCTTGCCACTTGCCTGACCCTTAGGCAAAGCCCATCTCGGCTGGCTTGTAGGCGTGCCTCCGTGCTCAGGAGCAGCCCCGTGGCAGGCAGGATACAGCGGGATGTATTCTGGGCACGCAGAGTGCTGCTTCCCATGCCCGGGACAAACTGCGAGCAGGTGCCTCGCTTGCGCTTCTATCTGCCGAGACTTGGAGCTGGCCAGCGCGCAGCTTCCCGCTGTGTGTGCTGCTGTCCGCAAACAGCCTCCAAACAAAGCAGGGCGCTAAGGCAAGAGAACTAAGCTCCTCAGGAGGGAATCTGCCTGCGAGGGAAGCTGTGCAGCACATCCCTTGCTCCGCTCGCCACTTGCCTGACCCTTAGGCAAAGCCCATCTGGGCTGGCTTGTAGGCGTGCCTCCGTGCTCAGGAGCAGCCCCGTGGCAGGCAGGATACAGCGGGGTGTATTCTGGGCACGCAGAGTGCTGCTTCCCATGCCCGGGACAAACTGCGAGCATGTGCCTCGCTTGCGCTTCTATCTGCCGAGACTTGGAGCTGGCCAGCGCGCAGCTTCCCGCTGTGTGTGCTGCTGTCCGCAAACAGCCTCCAAACAAAGCAGGGCGCTAAGGCAAGAGAACTAAGCTCCTCAGGAGGGAATCTGTCTGCAAGGGAAGCTGTGCAGCACATCCCTTGTTCCGCTCGCCACTTGCCTGACCTTTAGGCAAAGCCCATCTGGGCTGGCTTGTAGGCGTGCCTCCGTGCTCAGAGGCAGCCCCGTGGCAGGCAGGATACAGCGGGATGTCTTCTGGGCACGCAGAGTGCTGCTTCCCATGCCCGGGACAAACTGCGAGCAGGTGCCTCGCTTGCGCTTCTATCTGCCGAGACTTGGAGCTGGCCAGCACGCAGCTTCCCGCTGTGTGTGCTGCTGTCCGCAAACAGCCTCCAAACAAAGCAGGGTGCTAAGGCAAGAGAACTAAGCGCCCCAGGAGGGAATCTGCCTGCGAGGGAAGCTGTGCAGCACATCCCTTGCTCCGCTCGCCACTTGCCTGACCCTTAGGCAAAGCCCATCTGGGCTGGCTTGTAGGCGTGCCTCCGTGCTCAGAGGCAGCCCCGTGGCAGGCAGGATACAGCGGGATGTATTCTGGGCACGCAGAGTGCTGCTTCCCATGCCCGGGACAAACTGCGAGCAGGTGCCTCGCTTGCGCTTCTATCTGCCGAGACTTGGAGCTGGCTAGTGCGCAGCTTCCCGCTGTGTGTGCTGCTGTCCGCAAACAGCCTCCAAACAAAGCAGGGCGCTAAGGCAAGAGAACTAAGCTCCTCAGGAGGGAATCTGCCTGCGAGGGAAGCTGTGCAGCACATCCCTTGCTCCGCTCGCCACTTGCCTGACCCTTAGGCAAAGCCCATCTGGGCTGGCTTGTAGGCCTGCCTCCGTGCTCAGAGGCAGCCCCGTGGCAGGCAGGATACAGCGGGATGTATTCTGGGCACGCAGAGTGCTGCTTCCCATGCCCGGGACAAACTGCGAGCAGGTGCCTCGCTTGCGCTTCTATCTGCCGAGACTTGGAGCTGGCCAGCGCGCAGCTTCCCGCTGTGTGTGCTGCTGTCCGCAAACAGCCTCCAAACAAAGCAGGGCGCTAAGGCAAGAGAACTAAGCTCCTCAGGAGGGAATCTGCCTGCGAGGGAAGCTGTGCAGCACATCCCTTGTTCCGCTCGCCACTTGCCTGACCGTTACGCAAAGCCCATCTCAGCTGGCTTGTAGGCGTGCCTCCGTGCTCAGAGGCAGTCCCGTGGCAGGCAGGATACAGCGGGATGTATTCTGGGCACGCAGAGTGCTGCTTCCCCTGCCCGGGACAAACTGCGAGCAGGTGCCTCGCTTGCGCTTCTATCTGCCGAGACTTGGAGCTGGCCAGCGCGCAGCTTCCCGCTGTGTGTGCTGCTGTCCGCAATCAGCCTCCAAACAAAGCAGGGCGCTAAGGCAAGAGAACTAAGCTCCCCAGGAGGGAATCTGCCTGCGAGGGAAGCTGTGCAGCACATCCCTTGTTCCGCTCGCCACTTGCCTGACCGTTACGCAAAGCCCATCTGGGCTGGCTTGTAGGCGTGCCTCCGTGCTCAGGAGCAGCCCCGTGGCAGGCAGGATACAGCGGGATGTCTTCTGGGCACGCAGAGTGCTGCTTCCCATGCCTGGGACAAACTGCGAGCAGGTGCCTCGCTTGCGCTTCTATCTGCCGAGACTTGGAGCTGGCCAGCGCACAGCTTCCCGCTGTGTGTGCTGCTGTCCGCAATCAGCCTCCAAACAAAGCAGGGCGCTAAGGCAAGAGAACTAAGCTCCCCAGGAGGGAATCTGCCTGCGAGGGAAGCTGTGCAGCACATCCCTTGTTCCGCTCGCCACTTGCCTGACCCTTAGGCAAAGCCCATCTAGGCTGGCTTGTAGGCATGCCTCCGTGCTTTGGAGCAGCCCCGTGGCAGACAGGATACAGCGGGATGTATTCTGGGCACGCAGAGTGCTGCTTCCCATGACCAAGATAAACTGCGAGCAGGTGCCTCGCTTGCACTTCTATCTGCCGAGACTTGGAGCTGGCCAGCGCGCAGCTCCCCGCTGTGTGTGCTGCTGTCCGCAAACAGCCTCCAAACAAAGCAGGGCGCTAAGGCAAGAGAACTAAGCTCCCCAGGAGGGAATCTGCCTGCGAGGGAAGCTGTGCAGCACATCCCTTGTTCCGCTCGCCACTTGCCTGACCCTTAGGCAAAGCCCATCTGGGCCGGGTTGTAGGCGTGCCTCCGTGCTCAGGAGCAGCCCCGTGGCAGGCAGGATACAGCGGGATGTCTTCTGGGCACGCAGAGTGCTGCTTCCCATGCCCGGGACAAACTGCGAGCAGGTGCCTCGCTTGCGCTTCTATCTGCCGAGACTTGGAGCTGGCCAGTGCGCAGCTTCCCGCTGTGTGTGCTGCTGTCCGCAAAGAGCCTCCAAACAAAGCAGGGCGCTAAGGCAAGAGAACTAAGCTCCTCAGGAGGGAATCTGCCTGCGAGGGAAGCTGTGCAGCACATCCCTTGCTCCGCTCGCCACTTGCCTGACCCTTAGGCAAAGCCCATCTGGGCTGGCTTGTAGGCATGCCTCTGTGCTCGGGAGCAGCCCCGTGGCAGGCAGGATACAGCGGGATGTCTTCTGGGCACGCAGAGTGCTGCTTCCCATGCCCGGGACAAACTGCGAGCAGGTGCCTCGCTTGCGCTTCTATCTGCCGAGACTTGGAGCTGGCCAGTGCGCAGCTTCCCGCTGTGTGTGCTGCTGTCCGCAAACAGCCTCCAAACAAAGCAGGGCGCTAAGGCAAGAGAACTAAGCTCCCCAGGAGGGAATCTGCCTGCGAGGGAAGCTGTGCAGCACATCCCTTGCTCCGCTCGCCACTTGCCTGACCCTTAGGCAAAGCCCATCTGGGCTGGCTTGTAGGCGTGCCTCCGTGCTCAGGAGCAGCCCCGTGGCAGGCAGGATACAGCGGGATGTATTCTGGGCACGCAGAGTGCTGCTTCCCATGCCCGGGACAAACTGCGAGCAGGTGCCTCGCTTGCGCTTCTATCTGCCGAGACTTGGAGCTGGCTAGTGCGCAGCTTCCCGCTGTGTGTGCTGCTGTCCGCAAACAGCCTCCAAACAAAGCAGGGCGCTAAGGCAAGAGAACTAAGCTCCTCAGGAGGGAATCTGTCTGCAAGGGAAGCTGTGCAGCACATCCCTTGTTCCGCTCGCCACTTGCCTGACCTTTAGGCAAAGCCCATCTGGGCTGGCTTGTAGGCGTGCCTCCGTGCTCAGGAGCAGCCCCGTGGCAGGCAGGATACAGCGGGATGTATTCTGGGCACGCAGAGTGCTGCTTCCCATGCCCGGGACAAACTGCGAGCAGGTGCCTCGCTTGCGCTTCTATCTGCCGAGACTTGGAGCTGGCCAGCGCGCAGCTTCCCGCTGTGTGTGCTGCTGTCCGCAAAGAGCCTCCAAACAAATCAGGGCGCTAATGCAAGAGAACTAAGCTCCTCAGGAGGGAATCTGCCTGCGAGGGAAGCTGTGCAGCACATCCCTTGTTCCGCTCGCCACTTGCCTGACCCTTAGGCAAAGCCCATCTGGGCTGGCTTGTAGGCGTGCCTCCGTGCTCAGAGGCAGCCCCGTGGCAGGCAGGATACAGCGGGATGTCTTCTGGGCACGCAGAGTGCTGCTTCCCATGCCCGGGACAAACTGCGAGCAGGTGCCTCGCTTGCGCTTCTATCTGCCGAGACTTGGAGCTGGCCAGCGCGCAGCTTCCCGCTGTGTGTGCTGCTGTCCGCAAACAGCCTCCAAACAAAGCATAGCGCTAAGGCAAGAGAACTAAGCGCCCCAGGAGGGAATCTGCCTGCGAGGGAAACTGTGCAGCACATCCCTTGTTCCGCTCGCCACTTGCCTGACCCTTAGGCAAAGCCCATCTGGGCTGGGTTGTAGGCGTGCCTCCGTGCTCAGAGGCAGCCCCGTGGCAGGCAGGATACAGCGGGATGTATTCTGGGCACGCAGAGTGCTGCTTCCCATGCCCGGGACAAACTGCGAGCAGGTGCCTCGCTTGCGCTTCTATCTGCCGAGACTTGGAGCTGGCCAGCGCGCAGCTTCCCGCTGTGTGTGCTGCTGTCCGCAAACAGCCTCCAAACAAAGCAGGGCGCTAAGGCAAGAGAACTAAGCTCCTCAGGAGGGAATCTGTCTGCAAGGGAAGCTGTGCAGCACATCCCTTGTTCCGCTCGCCACTTGCCTGACCTTTAGGCAAAGCCCATCTGGGCTGGCTTGTAGGCGTGCCTCCGTGCTCAGGAGCAGCCCCGTGGCAGGCAGGATACAGCGGGATGTCTTCTGGGCACGCAGAGTGCTGCTTCCCATGCCCGGGACAAACTGCGAGCAGGTGCCTCGCTTGCACTTCTATCTGCCGAGACTTGGAGCTGGCCAGCGCGCAGCTTCCCGCTGTGTGTGCTGCTGTCCGCAAACAGCCTCCAAACAAAGCAGGGCGCTAAGGCAAGAGAACTAAGCGCCCCAGGAGGGAATCTGCCTGCGAGGGAAGCTGTGCAGCACATCCCTTGCTCCGCTCACCACTTGCCTGACCCTTAGGCAAAGCCCATCTCGGCTGGGTTGTAGGCGCGCCTCTGTGCTCAGGAGCAGCCCCGTGGCAGGCAGGATACAGCGGGATGTCTTCTGGGCACGCAGAGTGCTGCTTCCCATGACCAAGATAAACTGCGAGCAGGTGCCTCGCTTGCGCTTCTATCTGCCGAGACTTGGAGCTGGCCAGCGCGCAGCTTCCCGCTGTGTGTGCTGCTGTCTGCAAACAGCCTCCAAACAAAGCAGGGCGCTAAGGCAAGAGAACTAAGCTCCTCAGGAGGGAATCTGCCTGCGAGGGAAGCTGTGCAGCACATCCCTTGCTCCGCTCGCCACTTGCCTGACCCTTAGGCAAAGCCCATCTGGGCTGGCTTGTAGGCGTGCCTCCGTGCTCAGAGGCAGCCCCGTGGCAGGCAGGATACAGCGGGATGTCTTCTGGGCACGCAGAGTGCTGCTTCCCATGCCCGGGACAAACTGCGAGCAGGTGCCTCGCTTGCGCTTCTATCTGCCGAGACTTGGAGCTGGCCAGCGCGCAGCTTCCCGCTGTGTGTGCTGCTGTCCGCAAACAGCCTCCAAACAAAGCAGGGCGCTAAGGCAAGAGAACTAAGCTCCTCAGGAGGGAATCTGCCTGCGAGGGAAGCTGTGCAGCACATCCCTTGCTCCGCTCGCCACTTGCCTGACCCTTAGGCAAAGCCCATCTCAGCTGGCTTGTAGGCGTGCCTCCGTGCTCAGAGGCAGCCCCGTGGCAGGCAGGATACAGCGGGATGTCTTCTGGGCACGCAGAGTGCTGCTTCCCATGCCCGGGACAAACTGCGAGCAGGTGCCTCGCTTGCGCTTCTATCTGCCGAGACTTGGAGCTGGCCAGCGCGCAGCTTCCCGCTGTGTGTGCTGCTGTCCGCAAACAGCCTCCAAACAAAGCAGGGCGCTAAGGCAAGAGAACTAAGCTCCCCAGGAGGGAATCTGCCTGCGAGGGAAGCTGTGCAGCACATCCCTTGCTCCGCTCGCCACTTGCCTGACCCTTAGGCAAAGCCCATCTCAGCTGGCTTGTAGGCGTGCCTCCGTGCTCAGAGGCAGCCCCGTGGCAGGCAGGATACAGCGGGATGTCTTCTGGGCACGCAGAGTGCTGCTTCCCATGCCCGGGACAAACTGCGAGCAGGTGCCTCGCTTGCGCTTCTATCTGCCGAGACTTGGAGCTGGCTAGTGCGCAGCTTCCCGCTGTGTGTGCTGCTGTCCGCAAAGAGCCTCCAAACAAAGCAGGGCGCTAAGGCAAGAGAACTAAGCGCCCCAGGAGGGAATCTGCCTGCGAGGGAAGCTGTGCAGCACATCCCTTGCTCCGCTCGCCACTTGCCTGACCCTTAGGCAAAGCCCATCTCGGCTGGGTTGTAGGCGCGCCTCTGTGCTCAGGAGCAGCCCCGTGGCAGGCAGGATACAGCGGGATGTCTTCTGGGCACGCAGAGTGCTGCTTCCCCTGCCCGGGACAAACTGCGAGCAGGTGCCTCGCTTGCGCTTCTATCTGCCGAGACTTGGAGCTGGCCAGCGCGCAGCTTCCCGCTGTGTGTGCTGCTGTCCGCAAACAGCCTCCAAACAAAGCAGGGCGCTAAGGCAAGAGAACTAAGCTCCCCAGGAGGGAATCTGCCTGCGAGGGAAGCTGTGCAGCACATCCCTTGTTCCGCTCGCCACTTGCCTGACCCTTAGGCAAAGCCCATCTGTGCTGGCTTGTAGGCATGCCTCCGTGCTCAGGAGCAGCCCCGTGGCAGACAGGATACAGCGGGATGTATTCTGGGCACGCAGAGTGCTGCTTCCCATGCCCGGGACAAACTGCGAGCAGGTGCCTCGCTTGCGCTTCTATCTGCCGAGACTTGGAGCTGGCCAGCGCGCAGCTTCCCGCTGTGTGTGCTGCTGTCCGCAAACAGCCTCCAAACAAAGCAGGGCGCTAAGGCAAGAGAACTAAGCTCCTCAGGAGGGAATCTGCCTGCGAGGGAAGCTGTGCAGCACATCCCTTGCTCCGCTCGCCACTTGCCTGACCCTTAGGCAAAGCCCATCTGGGCTGGGTTGTAGGCGCGCCTCTGTGCTCAGGAGCAGCCCCGTGGCAGGCAGGATACAGCGGGATGTCTTCTGGGCACGCAGAGTGCTGCTTCCCATGCCCGGGACAAACTGCAAGCAGGTGCCTCGCTTGCGCTTCTATCTGCCGAGACTTGGAGCTGGCCAGCGCGCAGCTTCCCGCTGTGTGTGCTGCTGTCCGCAAACAGCCTCCAAACAAAGCAGGGCGCTAAGGCAAGAGTACTAAGCTCCTCAGGAGGGAATCTGCCTGCGAGGGAAGCTGTGCAGCACATCCCTTGTTCCGCTCGCCACTTGCCTGACCGTTACGCAAAGCCCATCTGGGCTGGCTTGTAGGCGTGCCTCCGTGCTCAGGAGCAGCCCCGTGGCAGGCAGGATACAGCGGGATGTATTCTGGGCACGCAGAGTGCTGCTTCCCATGCCCGGGACAAACTGCGAGCAGGTGCCTCGCTTGCGCTTCTATCTGCCGAGACTTGGAGCTGGCCAGCGCGCAGCTTCCCGCTGTGTGTGCTGCTGTCCGCAAACAGCCTCCAAACAAAGCAGGGCGCTAAGGCAAGAGAACTAAGCTCCTCAGGAGGGAATCTGTCTGCAAGGGAAGCTGTGCAGCACATCCCTTGTTCCGCTCGCCACTTGCCTGACCCTTAGGCAAAGCCCATCTGGGCTGGCTTGTAGGCGTGCCTCCGTGCTCAGGAGCAGCCCCGTGGCAGGCAGGATACAGCGGGATGTATTCTGGGCACGCAGAGTGCTGCTTCCCATGCCCGGGACAAACTGCGAGCAGGTGCCTCGCTTGCGCTTCTATCTGCCGAGACTTGGAGCTCGCCAGCGCGCAGCTTCCCGCTGTGTGTGCTGCTGTCCGCAAACAGCCTCCAAACAAAGCAGGGCGCTAAGGCAAGAGAACTAAGCTCCTCAGGAGGGAATCTGCCTGCGAGGGAAGCTGTGCAGCACATCCCTTGTTCCGCTCGCCACTTGCCTGACCGTTAGGCAAAGCCCTTCTGGGCTGGCTTGTAGGCGTGCCTCCGTGCTCAGAGGCAGCCCCGTGGCAGACAGGATACAGCGGGATGTATTCTGGGCACGCAGAGTGCTGCTTCCCATGCCCGGGACAAACTGCGAGCAGGTGCCTCGCTTGCGCTTCTATCTGCCGAGACTTGGAGCTGGCCAGCGCGCAGCTTCCCGCTGTGTGTGCTGCTGTCCGCAAAGAGCCTCCAAACAAAGCAGGGCACTGAGGCAAGAGAACTTAGCTCCCCAGGAGGGAATCTGCCTGCGAGGGAAGCTGTGCAGCACATCCCTTGTTCCGCTCGCCACTTGCCTGACCGTTACGCAAAGCCCATCTCAGCTGGCTTGTAGGCGTGCCTCTGTGCTCAGAGGCAGCCCCGTGGCATGCAGGATACAGCGGGATGTATTCTGGGCACGCAGAGTGCTGCTTACCATGCCCGGGACAAACTGTGAGCAGGTGCCTCGCTTGCGCTTCTATCTGCCGAGACTTGGAGCTGGCCAGCGTGCAGCTTCCCGCTGTGTGTGCTGCTGTCCGCAAACAGCCTCCAAACAAAGCAGGGAGCTAAGGCAAGAGAACTAAGCTCCCCAGGAGGGAATCTGCCTGCGAGGGAAGCTGTGCAGCACATCCCTTGTTCCGCTTGCCACTTGCCTGACCCTTAGGCAAAGCCCATCTGGGCTGGCTTGTAGGCGTGCCTCCGTGCTCAGGAGCAGCCCCGTGGCAGGCAGGATACAGCGGGATGTCTTCTGGGCACGCAGAGTGCTGCTTCCCATGCCCGGGACAAACTGCGAGCAGGTGCCTCGCTTGCGCTTCTATCTGCCGAGACTTGGAGCTGGCCAGCGCGCAGCTTCCCGCTGTGTGTGCTGCTGTCCGCAAACAGCCTCCAAACAAAGCAGGGCGCTAAGGCAAGAGAACTAAGCGCCCCAGGAGGGAATCTGCCTGCGAGGGAAACTGTGCAGCACATCCCTTGTTCCGCTCGCCACTTGCCTGACCCTTAGGCAAAGCCCATCTCGGCTGGGTTGTAGGCGTGCCTCCGTGCTCAGAGGCAGCCCCGTGGCAGGCAGGATACAGCGGGATGTATTCTGGGCACGCAGAGTGCTGCTTCCCATGCCCGGGACAAACTGCGAGCAGGTGCCTCGCTTGCGCTTCTATCTGCCGAGACTTGGAGCTGGCCAGCGCGCAGCTTCCCGCTGTGTGTGCTGCTGTCCGCAAACAGCCTCCAAACAAAGCAGGGCGCTAAGGCAAGAGAACTAAGCTCCTCAGGAGGGAATCTGTCTGCAAGGGAAGCTGTGCAGCACATCCCTTGTTCCGCTCGCCACTTGCCTGACCTTTAGGCAAAGCCCATCTGGGCTGGCTTGTAGGCGTGCCTCCGTGCTCAGGAGCAGCCCCGTGGCAGGCAGGATACAGCGGGATGTCTTCTGGGCACGCAGAGTGCTGCTTCCCATGCCCGGGACAAACTGCGAGCAGGTGCCTCGCTTGCGCTTCTATCTGCCGAGACTTGGAGCTGGCCAGCGCGCAGCTTCCCGCTGTGTGTGCTGCTGTCCGCAAAGAGCCTCCAAACAAAGCAGGGCGCTAATGCAAGAGAACTAAGCTCCTCAGGAGGGAATCTGCCTGCGAGGGAAGCTGTGCAGCACATCCCTTGTTCCGCTCGCCACTTGCCTGACCCTTAGGCAAAGCCCATCTGGGCTGGCTTGTAGGCGTGCCTCCGTGCTCAGAGGCAGCCCCGTGGCAGGCAGGATACAGCGGGATGTATTCTGGGCACGCAGAGTGCTGCTTCCCATGCCCGGGACAAACTGCGAGCAGGTGCCTCGCTTGCGCTTCTATCTGCCGAGACTTGGAGCTGGCCAGCGCGCAGCTTCCCGCTGTGTGTGCTGCTGTCCGCAAACAGCCTCCAAACAAAGCAGGGCGCTAAGGCAAGAGAACTAAGCTCCCCAGGAGGGAATCTGCCTGCGAGGGAAGCTGTGCAGCACATCCCTTGTTCCGCTCGCCACTTGCCTGACCCTTAGGCAAAGCCCATCTGGGCTGGCTTGTAGGCGTGCCTCCGTGCTCAGAGGCAGCCCCGTGGCAGGCAGGATACAGCGGGATGTCTTCTGGGCACGCAGAGTGCTGCTTCCCATGCCCGGGACAAACTGCGAGCAGGTGCCTCGCTTGCGCTTCTATCTGCCGAGACTTGGAGCTGGCCAGCGCGCAGCTTCCCGCTGTGTGTGCTGCTGTCCGCAAACAGCCTCCAAACAAAGCAGGGCGCTAAGGCAAGAGAACTAAGCTCCTCAGGAGGGAATCTGCCTGCGAGGGAAGCTGTGCAGCACATCCCTTGCTCCGCTCGCCACTTGCCTGACCCTTAGGCAAAGCCCATCTGGGCTGGCTTGTAGGCGTGCCTCCGTGCTCAGGAGCAGCCCCGTGGCAGGCAGGATACAGCGGGATGTATTCTGGGCACGCAGAGTGCTGCTTCCCATGCCCGGGACAAACTGCGAGCAGGTGCCTCGCTTGCGCTTCTATCTGCCGAGACTTGGAGCTGGCCAGCGCGCAGCTTCCCGCTGTGTGTGCTGCTGTCCGCAAACAGCCTCCAAACAAAGCAGGGCGCTAAGGCACGAGAACTAAGCTCCTCAGGAGGGAATCTGCCTGCGAGGGAAGCTGTGCAGCACATCCCTTGTTCCGCTCGCCACTTGCCTGACCCTTAGGCAAAGCCCATCTGGGCTGGCTTGTAGGCATGCCTCCATGCTCAGAGGCAGCCCCGTGGCAGGCAGGATACAGCGGGATGTCTTCTGGGCACGCAGAGTGCTGCTTCCCATGCCCGGGACAAACTGCGAGCAGGTGCCTCGCTTGCGCTTCTATCTGCCGAGACTTGGAGCTGGCCAGCGCGCAGCTTCCCGCTGTGTGTGCTGCTGTCCGCAAACAGCCTCCAAACAAAGCATAGCGCTAAGGCAAGAGAACTAAGCGCCCCAGGAGGGAATCTGCCTGCGAGGGAAACTGTGCAGCACATCCCTTGTTCCGCTCGCCACTTGCCTGACCCTTAGGCAAAGCCCATCTGGGCTGGGTTGTAGGCGTGCCTCCGTGCTCAGAGGCAGCCCCGTGGCAGGCAGGATACAGCGGGATGTATTCTGGGCACGCAGAGTGCTGCTTCCCATGCCCGGGACAAACTGCGAGCAGGTGCCTCGCTTGCGCTTCTATCTGCCGAGACTTGGAGCTGGCCAGCGCGCAGCTTCCCGCTGTGTGTGCTGCTGTCCGCAAACAGCCTCCAAACAAAGCAGGGCGCTAAGGCAAGAGAACTAAGCTCCTCAGGAGGGAATCTGTCTGCAAGGGAAGCTGTGCAGCACATCCCTTGTTCCGCTCGCCACTTGCCTGACCTTTAGGCAAAGCCCATCTGGGCTGGCTTGTAGGCGTGCCTCCGTGCTCAGGAGCAGCCCCGTGGCAGGCAGGATACAGCGGGATGTCTTCTGGGCACGCAGAGTGCTGCTTCCCATGCCCGGGACAAACTGCGAGCAGGTGCCTCGCTTGCACTTCTATCTGCCGAGACTTGGAGCTGGCCAGCGCGCAGCTTCCCGCTGTGTGTGCTGCTGTCCGCAAAGAGCCTCCAAACAAAGCAGGGCGCTAAGGCAAGAGAACTAAGCGCCCCAGGAGGGAATCTGCCTGCGAGGGAAGCTGTGCAGCACATCCCTTGCTCCGCTCACCACTTGCCTGACCCTTAGGCAAAGCCCATCTCGGCTGGGTTGTAGGCGCGCCTCTGTGCTCAGGAGCAGCCCCGTGGCAGGCAGGATACAGCGGGATGTCTTCTGGGCACGCAGAGTGCTGCTTCCCATGACCAAGATAAACTGCGAGCAGGTGCCTCGCTTGCGCTTCTATCTGCCGAGACTTGGAGCTGGCCAGCGCGCAGCTTCCCGCTGTGTGTGCTGCTGTCTGCAAACAGCCTCCAAACAAAGCAGGGCGCTAAGGCAAGAGAACTAAGCTCCTCAGGAGGGAATCTGCCTGCGAGGGAAGCTGTGCAGCACATCCCTTGCTCCGCTCGCCACTTGCCTGACCCTTAGGCAAAGCCCATCTGGGCTGGCTTGTAGGCGTGCCTCCGTGCTCAGAGGCAGCCCCGTGGCAGGCAGGATACAGCGGGATGTCTTCTGGGCACGCAGAGTGCTGCTTCCCATGCCCGGGACAAACTGCGAGCAGGTGCCTCGCTTGCGCTTCTATCTGCCGAGACTTGGAGCTGGCCAGCGCGCAGCTTCCCGCTGTGTGTGCTGCTGTCCGCAAACAGCCTCCAAACAAAGCAGGGCGCTAAGGCAAGAGAACTAAGCTCCTCAGGAGGGAATCTGCCTGCGAGGGAAGCTGTGCAGCACATCCCTTGCTCCGCTCGCCACTTGCCTGACCCTTAGGCAAAGCCCATCTCAGCTGGCTTGTAGGCGTGCCTCCGTGCTCAGAGGCAGCCCCGTGGCAGGCAGGATACAGCGGGATGTCTTCTGGGCACGCAGAGTGCTGCTTCCCATGCCCGGGACAAACTGCGAGCAGGTGCCTCGCTTGCGCTTCTATCTGCCGAGACTTGGAGCTGGCCAGCGCGCAGCTTCCCGCTGTGTGTGCTGCTGTCCGCAAACAGCCTCCAAACAAAGCAGGGCGCTAAGGCAAGAGAACTAAGCTCCTCAGGAGGGAATCTGCCTGCGAGGGAAGCTGTGCAGCACATCCCTTGCTCCGCTCGCCACTTGCCTGACCCTTAGGCAAAGCCCATCTCAGCTGGCTTGTAGGCGTGCCTCCGTGCTCAGAGGCAGCCCCGTGGCAGGCAGGATACAGCGGGATGTCTTCTGGGCACGCAGAGTGCTGCTTCCCATGCCCGGGACAAACTGCGAGCAGGTGCCTCGCTTGCGCTTCTATCTGCCGAGACTTGGAGCTGGCTAGTGCGCAGCTTCCCGCTGTGTGTGCTGCTGTCCGCAAAGAGCCTCCAAACAAAGCAGGGCGCTAAGGCAAGAGAACTAAGCGCCCCAGGAGGGAATCTGCCTGCGAGGGAAGCTGTGCAGCACATCCCTTGCTCCGCTCGCCACTTGCCTGACCCTTAGGCAAAGCCCATCTCGGCTGGGTTGTAGGCGCGCCTCTGTGCTCAGGAGCAGCCCCGTGGCAGGCAGGATACAGCGGGATGTCTTCTGGGCACGCAGAGTGCTGCTTCCCCTGCCCGGGACAAACTGCGAGCAGGTGCCTCGCTTGCGCTTCTATCTGCCGAGACTTGGAGCTGGCCAGCGCGCAGCTTCCCGCTGTGTGTGCTGCTGTCCGCAAACAGCCTCCAAACAAAGCAGGGCGCTAAGGCAAGAGAACTAAGCTCCCCAGGAGGGAATCTGCCTGCGAGGGAAGCTGTGCAGCACATCCCTTGTTCCGCTCGCCACTTGCCTGACCCTTAGGCAAAGCCCATCTGGGCTGGCTTGTAGGCATGCCTCCGTGCTCAGGAGCAGCCCCGTGGCAGACAGGATACAGCGGGATGTATTCTGGGCACGCAGAGTGCTGCTTCCCATGCCCGGGACAAACTGCGAGCAGGTGCCTCGCTTGCGCTTCTATCTGCCGAGACTTGGAGCTGGCCAGCGCGCAGCTTCCCGCTGTGTGTGCTGCTGTCCGCAAACAGCCTCCAAACAAAGCAGGGCGCTAAGGCAAGAGAACTAAGCTCCTCAGGAGGGAATCTGCCTGCGAGGGAAGCTGTGCAGCACATCCCTTGCTCCGCTCGCCACTTGCCTGACCCTTAGGCAAAGCCCATCTGGGCTGGGTTGTAGGCGCGCCTCTGTGCTCAGGAGCAGCCCCGTGGCAGGCAGGATACAGCGGGATGTCTTCTGGGCACGCAGAGTGCTGCTTCCCATGCCCGGGACAAACTGCAAGCAGGTGCCTCGCTTGCGCTTCTATCTGCCGAGACTTGGAGCTGGCCAGCGCGCAGCTTCCCGCTGTGTGTGCTGCTGTCCGCAAACAGCCTCCAAACAAAGCAGGGCGCTAAGGCAAGAGTACTAAGCTCCTCAGGAGGGAATCTGCCTGCGAGGGAAGCTGTGCAGCACATCCCTTGTTCCGCTCGCCACTTGCCTGACCGTTACGCAAAGCCCATCTGGGCTGGCTTGTAGGCGTGCCTCCGTGCTCAGGAGCAGCCCCGTGGCAGGCAGGATACAGCGGGATGTATTCTGGGCACGCAGAGTGCTGCTTCCCATGCCCGGGACAAACTGCGAGCAGGTGCCTCGCTTGCGCTTCTATCTGCCGAGACTTGGAGCTGGCCAGCGCGCAGCTTCCCGCTGTGTGTGCTGCTGTCCGCAAACAGCCTCCAAACAAAGCAGGGCGCTAAGGCAAGAGAACTAAGCTCCTCAGGAGGGAATCTGTCTGCAAGGGAAGCTGTGCAGCACATCCCTTGTTCTGCTCGCCACTTGCCTGACCCTTAGGCAAAGCCCATCTGGGCTGGCTTGTAGGCGTGCCTCCGTGCTCAGGAGCAGCCCCGTGGCAGGCAGGATACAGCGGGATGTATTCTGGGCACGCAGAGTGCTGCTTCCCATGCCCGGGACAAACTGCGAGCAGGTGCCTCGCTTGCGCTTCTATCTGCCGAGACTTGGAGCTCGCCAGCGCGCAGCTTCCCGCTGTGTGTGCTGCTGTCCGCAAACAGCCTCCAAACAAAGCAGGGCGCTAAGGCAAGAGAACTAAGCTCCTCAGGAGGGAATCTGCCTGCGAGGGAAGCTGTGCAGCACATCCCTTGTTCCGCTCGCCACTTGCCTGACCGTTAGGCAAAGCCCTTCTGGGCTGGCTTGTAGGCGTGCCTCCGTGCTCAGAGGCAGCCCCGTGGCAGACAGGATACAGCGGGATGTATTCTGGGCACGCAGAGTGCTGCTTCCCATGCCCGGGACAAACTGCGAGCAGGTGCCTCGCTTGCGCTTCTATCTGCCGAGACTTGGAGCTGGCCAGCGCGCAGCTTCCCGCTGTGTGTGCTGCTGTCCGCAAAGAGCCTCCAAACAAAGCAGGGCACTGAGGCAAGAGAACTTAGCTCCCCAGGAGGGAATCTGCCTGCGAGGGAAGCTGTGCAGCACATCCCTTGTTCCGCTCGCCACTTGCCTGACCGTTACGCAAAGCCCATCTCAGCTGGCTTGTAGGCGTGCCTCTGTGCTCAGAGGCAGCCCCGTGGCATGCAGGATACAGCGGGATGTATTCTGGGCACGCAGAGTGCTGCTTACCATGCCCGGGACAAACTGTGAGCAGGTGCCTCGCTTGCGCTTCTATCTGCCGAGACTTGGAGCTGGCCAGCGTGCAGCTTCCCGCTGTGTGTGCTGCTGTCCGCAAACAGCCTCCAAACAAAGCAGGGAGCTAAGGCAAGAGAACTAAGCTCCCCAGGAGGGAATCTGCCTGCGAGGGAAGCTGTGCAGCACATCCCTTGTTCCGCTTGCAACTTGCCTGACCCTTAGGCAAAGCCCATCTCAGCTGGCTTGTAGGCGTGCCTCCGTGCTCAGGAGCAGCCCCGTGGCAGGCAGGATACAGCGGGATGTATTCTGGGCACGCAGAGTGCTGCTTCCCATGCCCGGGACAAACTGCGAGCAGGTGCCTCGCTTGCGCTTCTATCTGCCGAGACTTGGAGCTGGCCAGCGCGCAGCTTCCCGCTGTGTGTGCTGCTGTCCGCAAACAGCCTCCAAACAAAGCAGGGCGCTAAGGCAAGAGAACTAAGCGCCCCAGGAGGGAATCTGCCTGCGAGGGAAACTGTGCAGCACATCCCTTGTTCCGCTCGCCACTTGCCTGACCCTTAGGCAAAGCCCATCTCGGCTGGGTTGTAGGCGTGCCTCCGTGCTCAGAGGCAGCCCCGTGGCAGGCAGGATACAGCGGGATGTATTCTGGGCACGCAGAGTGCTGCTTCCCATGCCCGGGACAAACTGCGAGCAGGTGCCTCGCTTGCGCTTCTATCTGCCGAGACTTGGAGCTGGCCAGCGCGCAGCTTCCCGCTGTGTGTGCTGCTGTCCGCAAACAGCCTCCAAACAAAGCAGGGCGCTAAGGCAAGAGAACTAAGCTCCTCAGGAGGGAATCTGTCTGCAAGGGAAGCTGTGCAGCACATCCCTTGTTCCGCTCGCCACTTGCCTGACCTTTAGGCAAAGCCCATCTGGGCTGGCTTGTAGGCGTGCCTCCGTGCTCAGGAGCAGCCCCGTGGCAGGCAGGATACAGCGGGATGTCTTCTGGGCACGCAGAGTGCTGCTTCCCATGCCCGGGACAAACTGCGAGCAGGTGCCTCGCTTGCACTTCTATCTGCCGAGACTTGGAGCTGGCCAGCGCGCAGCTTCCCGCTGTGTGTGCTGCTGTCCGCAAAGAGCCTCCAAACAAAGCAGGGCGCTAAGGCAAGAGAACTAAGCGCCCCAGGAGGGAATCTGCCTGCGAGGGAAGCTGTGCAGCACATCCCTTGCTCCGCTCACCACTTGCCTGACCCTTAGGCAAAGCCCATCTCGGCTGGGTTGTAGGCGCGCCTCTGTGCTCAGGAGCAGCCCCGTGGCAGGCAGGATACAGCGGGATGTCTTCTGGGCACGCAGAGTGCTGCTTCCCATGACCAAGATAAACTGCGAGCAGGTGCCTCGCTTGCGCTTCTATCTGCCGAGACTTGGAGCTGGCCAGCGCGCAGCTTCCCGCTGTGTGTGCTGCTGTCTGCAAACAGCCTCCAAACAAAGCAGGGCGCTAAGGCAAGAGAACTAAGCTCCTCAGGAGGGAATCTGCCTGCGAGGGAAGCTGTGCAGCACATCCCTTGCTCCGCTCGCCACTTGCCTGACCCTTAGGCAAAGCCCATCTGGGCTGGCTTGTAGGCGTGCCTCCGTGCTCAGAGGCAGCCCCGTGGCAGGCAGGATACAGCGGGATGTATTCTGGGCACGCAGAGTGCTGCTTCCCATGCCCGGGACAAACTGCGAGCAGGTGCCTCGCTTGCGCTTCTATCTGCCGAGACTTGGAGCTGGCCAGCGCGCAGCTTCCCGCTGTGTGTGCTGCTGTCCGCAAACAGCCTCCAAACAAAGCAGGGCGCTAAGGCAAGAGAACTAAGCTCCTCAGGAGGGAATCTGTCTGCAAGGGAAGCTGTGCAGCACATCCCTTGTTCCGCTCGCCACTTGCCTGACCTTTAGGCAAAGCCCATCTGGGCTGGGTTGTAGGCGTGCCTCCGTGCTCAGGAGCAGCCCCGTGGCAGGCAGGATACAGCGGGATGTCTTCTGGGCACGCAGAGTGCTGCTTCCCATGCCCGGGACAAACTGCGAGCAGGTGCCTCGCTTGCGCTTCTATCTGCCGAGACTTGGAGCTGGCCAGCGCGCAGCTTCCCGCTGTGTGTGCTGCTGTCCGCAAACAGCCTCCAAACAAAGCAGGGCGCTAAGGCAAGAGAACTAAGCTCCTCAGGAGGGAATCTGCCTGCGAGGGAAGCTGTGCAGCACATCCCTTGCTCCGCTCGCCACTTGCCTGACCCTTAGGCAAAGCCCATCTCGGCTGGCTTGTAGGCGTGCCTCCGTGCTCAGAGGCAGCCCCGTGGCAGGCAGGATACAGCGGGATGTCTTCTGGGCACGCAGAGTGCTGCTTCCCATGCCCGGGACAAACTGCGAGCAGGTGCCTCGCTTGCGCTTCTATCTGCCGAGACTTGGAGCTGGCTAGTGCGCAGCTTCCCGCTGTGTGTGCTGCTGTCCGCAAACAGCCTCCAAACAAAGCAGGGCGCTAAGGCAAGAGAACTAAGCGCCCCAGGAGGGAATCTGCCTGCGAGGGAAGCTGTGCAGCACATCCCTTGCTCCGCTCGCCACTTGCCTGACCCTTAGGCAAAGCCCATCTCGGCTGGGTTGTAGGCGCGCCTCTGTGCTCAGGAGCAGCCCCGTGGCAGGCAGGATACAGCGGGATGTCTTCTGGGCACGCAGAGTGCTGCTTCCCCTGCCCGGGACAAACTGCGAGCAGGTGCCTCGCTTGCGCTTCTATCTGCCGAGACTTGGAGCTGGCCAGCGCACAGCTTCCCGCTGTGTGTGCTGCTGTCCGCAATCAGCCTCCAAACAAAGCAGGGCGCTAAGGCAAGAGAACTAAGCTCCCCAGGAGGGAATCTGCCTGCGAGGGAAGCTGTGCAGCACATCCCTTGTTCCGCTCGCCACTTGCCTGACCCTTAGGCAAAGCCCATCTAGGCTGGCTTGTAGGCATGCCTCCGTGCTTTGGAGCAGCCCCGTGGCAGACAGGATACAGCGGGATGTATTCTGGGCACGCAGAGTGCTGCTTCCCATGACCAAGATAAACTGCGAGCAGGTGCCTCGCTTGCACTTCTATCTGCCGAGACTTGGAGCTGGCCAGCGCGCAGCTCCCCGCTGTGTGTGCTGCTGTCCGCAAACAGCCTCCAAACAAAGCAGGGCGCTAAGGCAAGAGAACTAAGCTCCCCAGGAGGGAATCTGCCTGCGAGGGAAGCTGTGCAGCACATCCCTTGTTCCGCTCGCCACTTGCCTGACCCTTAGGCAAAGCCCATCTGGGCTGGGTTGTAGGCGTGCCTCCGTGCTCAGGAGCAGCCCCGTGGCAGGCAGGATACAGCGGGATGTCTTCTGGGCACGCAGAGTGCTGCTTCCCATGCCCGGGACAAACTGCGAGCAGGTGCCTCGCTTGCGCTTCTATCTGCCGAGACTTGGAGCTGGCCAGTGCGCAGCTTCCCGCTGTGTGTGCTGCTGTCCGCAAACAGCCTCCAAACAAAGCAGGGCGCTAAGGCAAGAGAACTAAGCTCCTCAGGAGGGAATCTGCCTGCGAGGGAAGCTGTGCAGCACATCCCTTGCTCCGCTCGCCACTTGCCTGACCCTTAGGCAAAGCCCATCTGGGCTGGCTTGTAGGCGTGCCTCCGTGCTCAGGAGCAGCCCCGTGGCAGGCAGGATACAGCGGGATGTATTCTGGGCACGCAGAGTGCTGCTTCCCATGCCCGGGACAAACTGCGAGCAGGTGCCTCGCTTGCGCTTCTATCTGCCGAGACTTGGAGCTGGCTAGTGCGCAGCTTCCCGCTGTGTGTGCTGCTGTCCACAAACAGCCTCCAAACAAAGCAGGGCGCTAAGGCAAGAGAACTAAGCTCCTCAGGAGGGAATCTGTCTGCAAGGGAAGCTGTGCAGCACATCCCTTGTTCCGCTCGCCACTTGCCTGACCTTTAGGCAAAGCCCATCTGGGCTGGCTTGTAGGCGTGCCTCCGTGCTCAGGAGCAGCCCCGTGGCAGGCAGGATACAGCGGGATGTATTCTGGGCACGCAGAGTGCTGCTTCCCATGCCCGGGACAAACTGCGAGCAGGTGCCTCGCTTGCGCTTCTATCTGCCGAGACTTGGAGCTGGCCAGCGCGCAGCTTCCCGCTGTGTGTGCTGCTGTCCGCAAAGAGCCTCCAAACAAAGCAGGGCGCTAAGGCAAGAGAACTAAGCACCCCAGCAGGGAATCTGCCTGCGAGGGAAGCTGTGCAGCACATCCCTTGCTCCGCTCGCCACTTGCCTGACCCTTAGGCAAAGCCCATCTGGGCTGGCTTGTAGGCGTGCCTCCGTGCTCAGAGGCAGCCCCGTGGCAGGCAGGATACAGCGGGATGTATTCTGGGCACGCAGAGTGCTGCTTCCCATGCCCGGGACAAACTGCGAGCAGGTGCCTCGCTTGCGCTTCTATCCGCCGAGACTTGGAGCTGGCCAGCGCGCAGCTTCCCGCTGTGTGTGCTGCTGTCCGCAAACAGCCTCCAAACAAAGCAGGGCGCTAAGGCACGAGAACTAAGCTCCCCAGGAGGGAATCTGCCTGCGAGGGAAGCTGTGCAGCACATCCCTTGTTCCGCTCGCCACTTGCCTGACCGTTAGGCAAAGCCCATCTGGGCTGGCTTGTAGGCGTGCCTCCGTGCTCAGGAGCAGCCCCGTGGCAGGCAGGATACAGCGGGATGTCTTCTGGGCACACAGAGTGCTGCTTCCCATGCCTGGGACAAACTGCGAGCAGGTGCCTCGCTTGCGCTTCTATCTGCCGAGACTTGGAGCTGGCCAGCGCACAGCTTCCCGCTGTGTGTGCTGCTGTCCGCAAACAGCCTCCAAACAAAGCAGGGCGCTAAGGTAAGAGAACTAAGCTCCCCAGGAGGGAATCTGCCTGCGAGGGAAGCTGTGCAGCACATCCCTTGCTCTGCTCGCCACTTGCCTGACCCTTAGGCAAAGCCCATCTAGGCTGGCTTGTAGGCATGCCTCCGTGCTCAGAGGCAGCCCCGTGGCAGGCAGGATACAGCGGGATGTATTCTGGGCACGCAGAGTGCTGCTTCCCATGCCCGGGACAAACTGCGAGCAGGTGCCTCGCTTGCGCTTCTATCTGCCGAGACTTGGAGCTGGCTAGCGCGCAGCTTCCCGCTGTGTGTGCTGCTGTCCGCAAACAGCCTCCAAACAAAGCAGGGCGCTAAGGCAAGAGAACTAAGCTCCTCAGGAGGGAATCTGTCTGCAAGGGAAGCTGTGCAGCACATCCCTTGTTCCGCTCGCCACTTGCCTGACCCTTAGGCAAAGCCCATCTGGGCTGGGTTGTAGGCGTGCCTCCATGCTCAGGAGCAGCCCCGTGGCAGGCAGGATACAGCGGGATGTATTCTGGGCACGCAGAGTGCTGCTTCCCATGCCCGGGACAAACTGCGAGCAGGTGCCTCGCTTGCGCTTCTATCTGCCGAGACTTGGAGCTGGCCAGCGCGCAGCTTCCCGCTGTGTGTGCTGCTGTCCGCAAACAGCCTCCAAACAAAGCAGGGCGCTAAGGCAAGAGAACTAAGCTCCTCAGGAGGGAATCTGTCTGCGAGGGAAGCTGTGCAGCACATCCCTTGTTCCGCTCGCCACTTGCCTGACCCTTAGGCAAAGCCCTTCTGGGCTGGCTTGTAGGCGTGCCTCCGTGCTCAGAGGCAGCCCCGTGGCAGACAGGATACAGCGGGATGTATTCTGGGCACGCAGAGTGCTGCTTCCCATGCCCGGGACAAACTGCGAGCATGTGCCTCGCTTGCGCTTCTATCTGCCGAGACTTGGAGCTGGCCAGCGCGCAGCTCCCCGCTGTGTGTGCTGCTGTCCGCAAACAGCCTCCAAACAAAGCAGGGCACTAAGGCAAGAGAACTTAGCTCCCCAGGAGGGAATCTGCCTGCGAGGGAAGCTGTGCAGCACATCCCTTGTTCCGCTCGCCACTTGCCTGACCGTTATGCAAAGCCCATCTCAGCTGGCTTGTAGGCGTGCCTCTGTGCTCAGAGGCAGCCCCGTGGCAGGCAGGATACAGCGGGATGTCTTCTGGGCACGCAGAGTGCTGCTTCCCATGCCCGGGACAAACTGCGAGCAGGTGCCTCGCTTGCGCTTCTATCTGCCGAGACTTGGAGCTGGCCAGCGCGCAGCTTCCCGCTGTGTGTGCTGCTGTCCGCAAACAGCCTCCAAACAAAGCAGGGCGCTAAGGCAAGAGAACTAAGCTCCCCAGGAGGGAATCTGCCTGCGAGGGAAGCTGTGCAGCACATCCCTTGTTCCGCTCGCCTCTTGCCTGACCCTTAGGCAAAGCCCATCTCAGCTGGCATGTAGGCGTGCCTCTGTGCTCAGAGGCAGCCCCGTGGCAGGCAGGATACAGCGGGATGTATTCTGGGCACGCAGAGTGCTGCTTCCCATTCCCGGGACAAACTGCGAGCAGGTGCCTCGCTTGCGCTTCTATCTGCTGAGACTTGGAGCTGGCCAGCGCGCAGCTTCCCGCTGTGTGTGCTGCTGTCCGCAAAGAGCCTCCAAACAAAGCAGGGCACTGAGGCAAGAGAACTTAGCTCCCCAGGAGGGAATCTGCCTGCGAGGGAAGCTGTGCAGCACATCCCTTGTTCCGCTCGCCACTTGCCTGACCGTTACGCAAAGCCCATCTCAGCTGGCTTGTAGGCGTGCCTCTGTGCTCAGAGGCAGCCCCGTGGCATGCAGGATACAGCGGGATGTATTCTGGGCACGCAGAGTGCTGCTTACCATGCCCGGGACAAACTGTGAGCAGGTGCCTCGCTTGCGCTTCTATCTGCCGAGACTTGGAGCTGGCCAGCGTGCAGCTTCCCGCTGTGTGTGCTGCTGTCCGCAAACAGCCTCCAAACAAAGCAGGGAGCTAAGGCAAGAGAACTAAGCTCCCCAGGAGGGAATCTGCCTGCGAGGGAAGCTGTGCAGCACATCCCTTGTTCCGCTTGCCACTTGCCTGACCCTTAGGCAAAGCCCATCTGGGCTGGCTTGTAGGCGTGCCTCCGTGCTCAGGAGCAGCCCCGTGGCAGGCAGGATACAGCGGGATGTCTTCTGGGCACGCAGAGTGCTGCTTCCCATGCCCGGGACAAACTGCGAGCAGGTGCCTCGCTTGCGCTTCTATCTGCCGAGACTTGGAGCTGGCCAGCGCGCAGCTTCCCGCTGTGTGTGCTGCTGTCCGCAAACAGCCTCCAAACAAAGCAGGGCGCTAAGGCAAGAGAACTAAGCTCCTCAGGAGGGAATCTGCCTGCGAGGGAAGCTGTGCAGCACATCCCTTGCTCCGCTCGCCACTTGCCTGACCCTTAGGCAAAGCCCATCTGGGCTGGCTTGTAGGTGTGCCTCCGTGCTCAGGAGCAGCCCCGTGGCAGGCAGGATACAGCGGGATGTCTTCTGGGCACGCAGAGTGCTGCTTCCCATGCCCGGGACAAACTGCGAGCAGGTGCCTCGCTTGCGCTTCTATCTGCCGAGACTTGGAGCTGGCCAGCGCGCAGCTTCCCGCTGTGTGTGCTGCTGTCCGCAAACAGCCTCCAAACAAAGCAGGGCGCTAAGGCACGAGAACTAAGCTCCTCAGGAGGGAATCTGCCTGCGAGGGAAGCTGTGCAGCACATCCCTTGCTCCGCTCGCCACTTGCCTGACCCTTAGGCAAAGCCCATCTGGGCTGGCTTGTAGGCGTGCCTCCATGCTCAGAGGCAGCCCCGTGGCAGGCAGGATACAGCGGGATGTATTCTGGGCACGCAGAGTGCTGCTTCCCATGCCCGGGACAAACTGCGAGCAGGTGCCTCGCTTGCGCTTCTATCTACCGAGACTTGGAGCTGGCCAGCGCGCAGCTTCCCGCTGTGTGTGCTGCTGTCCGCAAACAGCCTCCAAACAAAGCAGGGCGCTAAGGCACGAGAACTAAGCTCCTCAGGAGGGAATCTGCCTGCGAGGGAAGCTGTGCAGCACATCCCTTGTTCCGCTCGCCACTTGCCTGACCCTTAGGCAAAGCCGATCTCGGCTGGCTTGTAGGCGCGCCTCCGTGCTCAGGAGCAGCCCAGTGGCAGGCAGGATACAGCGGGATGTCTTCTGGGCACGCAGAGTGCTGCTTCCCATGCCCGGGACAAACTGCGAGCAGGTGCCTCGCTTGCACTTCTATCTGCCGAGACTTGGAGCTGGCCAGCGCGCAGCTTCCCGCTGTGTGTGCTGCTGTCCGCAAACAGCCTCCAAACAAAGCAGGGCGCTAAGGCAAGAGAACTAAGCGCCCCAGGATGGAATCTGCCTGCGAGGGAAGCTGTGCAGCACATCCCTTGCTCCGCTCGCCACTTGCCTGACCCTTAGGCAAAGCCCATCTGGGCTGGCTTGTATGTGTGCCTCCGTGCTCAGGAGCAGCCCCGTGGCAGGCAGGATACAGCGGGATGTATTCTGGGCACGCAGAGTGCTGCTTCCCATTCCCGGGACAAACTGCGAGCAGGTGCCTCGCTTGCGCTTCTATCTGCTGAGACTTGGAGCTGGCCAGCGCGCAGCTTCCCGCTGTGTGTGCTGCTGTCCGCAAAGAGCCTCCAAACAAAGCAGGGCACTGAGGCAAGAGAACTTAGCTCCCCAGGAGGGAATCTGCCTGCGAGGGAAGCTGTGCAGCACATCCCTTGTTCCGCTCGCCACTTGCCTGACCGTTACGCAAAGCCCATCTCAGCTGGCTTGTAGGCGTGCCTCTGTGCTCAGAGGCAGCCCCGTGGCATGCAGGATACAGCGGGATGTATTCTGGGCACGCAGAGTGCTGCTTACCATGCCCGGGACAAACTGTGAGCAGGTGCCTCGCTTGCGCTTCTATCTGCCGAGACTTGGAGCTGGCCAGCGTGCAGCTTCCCGCTGTGTGTGCTGCTGTCCGCAAACAGCCTCCAAACAAAGCAGGGAGCTAAGGCAAGAGAACTAAGCTCCCCAGGAGGGAATCTGCCTGCGAGGGAAGCTGTGCAGCACATCCCTTGTTCCGCTTGCCACTTGCCTGACCCTTAGGCAAAGCCCATCTGGGCTGGCTTGTAGGCGTGCCTCCGTGCTCAGGAGCAGCCCCGTGGCAGGCAGGATACAGCGGGATGTCTTCTGGGCACGCAGAGTGCTGCTTCCCATGCCCGGGACAAACTGCGAGCAGGTGCCTCGCTTGCGCTTCTATCTGCCGAGACTTGGAGCTGGCCAGCGCGCAGCTTCCCGCTGTGTGTGCTGCTGTCCGCAAACAGCCTCCAAACAAAGCAGGGCGCTAAGGCAAGAGAACTAAGCTCCTCAGGAGGGAATCTGCCTGCGAGGGAAGCTGTGCAGCACATCCCTTGCTCCGCTCGCCACTTGCCTGACCCTTAGGCAAAGCCCATCTGGGCTGGCTTGTAGGTGTGCCTCCGTGCTCAGGAGCAGCCCCGTGGCAGGCAGGATACAGCGGGATGTCTTCTGGGCACGCAGAGTGCTGCTTCCCATGCCCGGGACAAACTGCGAGCAGGTGCCTCGCTTGCGCTTCTATCTGCCGAGACTTGGAGCTGGCCAGCGCGCAGCTTCCCGCTGTGTGTGCTGCTGTCCGCAAACAGCCTCCAAACAAAGCAGGGCGCTAAGGCACGAGAACTAAGCTCCTCAGGAGGGAATCTGCCTGCGAGGGAAGCTGTGCAGCACATCCCTTGCTCCGCTCGCCACTTGCCTGACCCTTAGGCAAAGCCCATCTGGGCTGGCTTGTAGGCGTGCCTCCATGCTCAGAGGCAGCCCCGTGGCAGGCAGGATACAGCGGGATGTATTCTGGGCACGCAGAGTGCTGCTTCCCATGCCCGGGACAAACTGCGAGCAGGTGCCTCGCTTGCGCTTCTATCTACCGAGACTTGGAGCTGGCCAGCGCGCAGCTTCCCGCTGTGTGTGCTGCTGTCCGCAAACAGCCTCCAAACAAAGCAGGGCGCTAAGGCACGAGAACTAAGCTCCTCAGGAGGGAATCTGCCTGCGAGGGAAGCTGTGCAGCACATCCCTTGTTCCGCTCGCCACTTGCCTGACCCTTAGGCAAAGCCGATCTCGGCTGGCTTGTAGGCGCGCCTCCGTGCTCAGGAGCAGCCCAGTGGCAGGCAGGATACAGCGGGATGTCTTCTGGGCACGCAGAGTGCTGCTTCCCATGCCCGGGACAAACTGCGAGCAGGTGCCTCGCTTGCACTTCTATCTGCCGAGACTTGGAGCTGGCCAGCGCGCAGCTTCCCGCTGTGTGTGCTGCTGTCCGCAAACAGCCTCCAAACAAAGCAGGGCGCTAAGGCAAGAGAACTAAGCGCCCCAGGATGGAATCTGCCTGCGAGGGAAGCTGTGCAGCACATCCCTTGCTCCGCTCGCCACTTGCCTGACCCTTAGGCAAAGCCCATCTGGGCTGGCTTGTATGTGTGCCTCCGTGCTCAGGAGCAGCCCCGTGGCAGGCAGGATACAGCGGGATGTCTTCTGGGCAAGCAGAGTGCTGCTTCCCATGCCCGGGACAAACTGCGAGCAGGTGCCTCGCTTGCGCTTCTATCTGCCGAGACTTGGAGCTGGCCAGCGCGCAGCTTCCCGCTGTGTGTGCTGCTGTCCGCAAACAGCCTCCAAACAAAGCAGGGCGCTAAGGCAAGAGTACTAAGCGCCCCAGGAGGGAATCTGCCTGCGAGGGAAGCTGTGCAGCACATCCCTTGTTCCGCTCGCCACTTGCCTGACCCTTAGGCAAAGCCCATGTGGGCTGGCTTGTAGGAGTGCCTCCATGCTCAGAGGCAGCCCCGTGGCAGGCAGGATACAGCGGGATGTATTCTGGGTACGCAGAGTGCTGCTTCCCATGCCCGGGACAAACTGCGAGCAGGTGCCTCGCTTGCGCTTCTATCTGCCGAGACTTGGAGCTGGCCAGCACGCAGCTTCCCGCTGTGTGTGCTGCTGTCCGCAAACAGCCTCCAAACAAAGCAGGGCGCTAAGGCACGAGAACTAAGCTCCTCAGGAGGGAATCTGCCTGCGAGGGAAGCTGTGCAGCACATCCCTTGTTCCGCTCGCCACTTGCCTGACCCTTAGGCAAAGCCCATCTGGGCTGGCTTGTAGGCGCGCCTCCGTGCTCAGAGGCAGCCCCGTGGCAGGCAGGATACAGCGGGATGTCTTCTGGGCACGCAGAGTGCTGCTTCCCATGCCCGGGACAAACTGCGAGCAGGTGCCTCGCTTGCACTTCTATCTGCCGAGACTTGGAGCTGGCCAGCGCGCAGCTTCCCGCTGTGTGTGCTGCTGTCCGCAAACAGCCTCCAAACAAAGCAGGGCACTAAGGCAAGAGAACTAAGCTCCCCAGGAGGGAATCTGCCTGCGAGGGAAGCTGTGCAGCACATCCCTTGTTCCGCTCGCCACTTGCCTGACCCTTAGGCAAAGCCCATCTCAGCTGGCTTGTAGGCGTGCCTCCGTGCTCAGAGGCAGCCCCGTGGCAGGCAGGATACAGCGGGATATATTCTGGGCACGCAGAGTGCTGCTTCCCATGCCCGGGACAAACTGCGAGCAGGTGCCTCGCTTGCGCTTCTATCTGCCGAGACTTGGAGATGGCCAACGCGCAGCTTCCCGCTGTGTGTGCTGCTGTCCGCAAACAGCCTCCAAACAAAGCAGGGCGCTAAGGCAAGAGAACTAAGCTCCTCAGGAGGGAATCTGTCTGCGAGGGAAGCTGTGCAGCACATCCCTTGTTCCGCTCGCCACTTGCCTGACCCTTAGGCAAAGCCCATCTGGGCTGGCTTGTAGGCGTGCCTCCGTGCTCAGGAGCAGCCCCGTGGCAGGCAGGATACAGCGGGATGTCTTCTGGGCACGCAGAGTGCTGCTTCCCATGCCCGGGACAAACTGCGAGCAGGTGCCTCGCTTGCGCTTCTATCTGCCGAGACTTGGAGCTGGCCAGCGCGCAGCTCCCCGCTGTGTGTGCTGCTGTCCGCAAACAGCCTCCAAACAAAGCAGGGCACTAAGGCAAGAGAACTTAGCTCCCCAGGAGGGAATCTGCCTGCGAGGGAAGCTGTGCAGCACATCCCTTGTTCCGCTCGCCACTTGCCTGACCGTTATGCAAAGCCCATCTCAGCTGGCTTGTAGGCGTGCCTCTGTGCTCAGAGGCAGCCCCGTGGCAGGCAGGATACAGCGGGATGTCTTCTGGGCACGCAGAGTGCTGCTTCCCATGCCCGGGACAAACTGCGAGCAGGTGCCTCGCTTGCGCTTCTATCTGCCGAGACTTGGAGCTGGCCAGCGCGCAGCTTCCCGCTGTGTGTGCTGCTGTCCGCAAACAGCCTCCAAACAAAGCAGGGCGCTAAGGCAAGAGAACTAAGCTCCCCAGGAGGGAATCTGCCTGCGAGGGAAGCTGTGCAGCACATCCCTTGTTCCGCTCGCCTCTTGCCTGACCCTTAGGCAAAGCCCATCTCAGCTGGCATGTAGGCGTGCCTCTGTGCTCAGAGGCAGCCCCGTGGCAGGCAGGATACAGCGGGATGTATTCTGGGCACGCAGAGTGCTGCTTCCCATGCCCGGGACAAACTGCGAGCAGGTGCCTCGCTTGCGCTTCTATCTGCTGAGACTTGGAGCTGGCCAGCGCGCAGCTTCCCGCTGTGTGTGCTGCTGTCCGCAAAGAGCCTCCAAACAAAGCAGGGCACTGAGGCAGGAGAACTTAGCTCCCCAGGAGGGAATCTGCCTGCGAGGGAAGCTGTGCAGCACATCCCTTGTTCCGCTCGCCACTTGCCTGACCCTTAGGCAAAGCCCATCTCAGCTGGCTTGTAGGCGTGCCTCTGTGCTCAGAGGCAGCCCCGTGGCATGCAGGATACAGCGGGATGTATTCTGGGCACGCAGAGTGCTGCTTACCATGCCCGGGACAAACTGTGAGCAGGTGCCTCGCTTGCGCTTCTATCTGCCGAGACTTGGAGCTGGCCAGCGTGCAGCTTCCCGCTGTGTGTGCTGCTGTCCGCAAACAGCCTCCAAACAAAGCAGGGAGCTAAGGCAAGAGAACTAAGCTCCCCAGGAGGGAATCTGCCTGCGAGGGAAGCTGTGCAGCACATCCCTTGTTCCGCTTGCCACTTGCCTGACCCTTAGGCAAAGCCCATCTCGGCTGGCTTGTAGGCGTGCCTCCGTGCTCAGGAGCAGCCCCGTGGCAGGCAGGATACAGCGGGATGTATTCTGGGCACGCAGAGTGCTGCTTCCCATGCCCGGGACAAACTGCGAGCAGGTGCCTCGCTTGCGCTTCTATCTGCCGAGACTTGGAGCTGGCCAGCGCGCAGCTTCCCGCTGTGTGTGCTGCTGTCCGCAAACAGCCTCCAAACAAAGCAGGGCGCTAAGGCAAGAGAACTAAGCTCCTCAGGAGGGAATCTGCCTGCGAGGGAAGCTGTGCAGCACATCCCTTGCTCCGCTCGCCACTTGCCTGACCCTTAGGCAAAGCCCATCTGGGCTGGCTTGTAGGCGTGCCTCCGTGCTCAGGAGCAGCCCCGTGGCAGGCAGGATACAGCGGGGTGTATTCTGGGCACGCAGAGTGCTGCTTCCCATGCCCGGGACAAACTGCGAGCATGTGCCTCGCTTGCGCTTCTATCTGCCGAGACTTGGAGCTGGCCAGCGCGCAGCTTCCCGCTGTGTGTGCTGCTGTCCGCAAACAGCCTCCAAACAAAGCAGGGCGCTAAGGCAAGAGAACTAAGCTCCTCAGGAGGGAATCTGTCTGCAAGGGAAGCTGTGCAGCACATCCCTTGTTCCGCTCGCCACTTGCCTGACCTTTAGGCAAAGCCCATCTGGGCTGGCTTGTAGGCGTGCCTCCGTGCTCAGGAGCAGCCCCGTGGCAGGCAGGATACAGCGGGATGTCTTCTGGGCACGCAGAGTGCTGCTTCCCATGCCCGGGACAAACTGCGAGCAGGTGCCTCGCTTGCGCTTCTATCTGCCGAGACTTGGAGCTGGCCAGCACGCAGCTTCCCGCTGTGTGTGCTGCTGTCCGCAAACAGCCTCCAAACAAAGCAGGGTGCTAAGGCAAGAGAACTAAGCGCCCCAGGAGGGAATCTGCCTGCGAGGGAAGCTGTGCAGCACATCCCTTGCTCCGCTCGCCACTTGCCTGACCCTTAGGCAAAGCCCATCTGGGCTGGCTTGTAGGCGTGCCTCCGTGCTCAGAGGCAGCCCCGTGGCAGGCAGGATACAGCGGGATGTATTCTGGGCACGCAGAGTGCTGCTTCCCATGCCCGGGACAAACTGCGAGCAGGTGCCTCGCTTGCGCTTCTATCTGCCGAGACTTGGAGCTGGCTAGTGCGCAGCTTCCCGCTGTGTGTGCTGCTGTCCGCAAACAGCCTCCAAACAAAGCAGGGCGCTAAGGCAAGAGAACTAAGCTCCTCAGGAGGGAATCTGCCTGCGAGGGAAGCTGTGCAGCACATCCCTTGCTCCGCTCGCCACTTGCCTGACCCTTAGGCAAAGCCCATCTGGGCTGGCTTGTAGGCCTGCCTCCGTGCTCAGAGGCAGCCCCGTGGCAGGCAGGATACAGCGGGATGTATTCTGGGCACGCAGAGTGCTGCTTCCCATGCCCGGGACAAACTGCGAGCAGGTGCCTCGCTTGCGCTTCTATCTGCCGAGACTTGGAGCTGGCCAGCGCGCAGCTTCCCGCTGTGTGTGCTGCTGTCCGCAAACAGCCTCCAAACAAAGCAGGGCGCTAAGGCAAGAGAACTAAGCTCCTCAGGAGGGAATCTGCCTGCGAGGGAAGCTGTGCAGCACATCCCTTGTTCCGCTCGCCACTTGCCTGACCGTTACGCAAAGCCCATCTCAGCTGGCTTGTAGGCGTGCCTCCGTGCTCAGAGGCAGTCCCGTGGCAGGCAGGATACAGCGGGATGTATTCTGGGCACGCAGAGTGCTGCTTCCCCTGCCCGGGACAAACTGCGAGCAGGTGCCTCGCTTGCGCTTCTATCTGCCGAGACTTGGAGCTGGCCAGCGCGCAGCTTCCCGCTGTGTGTGCTGCTGTCCGCAATCAGCCTCCAAACAAAGCAGGGCGCTAAGGCAAGAGAACTAAGCTCCCCAGGAGGGAATCTGCCTGCGAGGGAAGCTGTGCAGCACATCCCTTGTTCCGCTCGCCACTTGCCTGACCGTTACGCAAAGCCCATCTGGGCTGGCTTGTAGGCGTGCCTCCGTGCTCAGGAGCAGCCCCGTGGCAGGCAGGATACAGCGGGATGTCTTCTGGGCACGCAGAGTGCTGCTTCCCATGCCTGGGACAAACTGCGAGCAGGTGCCTCGCTTGCGCTTCTATCTGCCGAGACTTGGAGCTGGCCAGCGCACAGCTTCCCGCTGTGTGTGCTGCTGTCCGCAATCAGCCTCCAAACAAAGCAGGGCGCTAAGGCAAGAGAACTAAGCTCCCCAGGAGGGAATCTGCCTGCGAGGGAAGCTGTGCAGCACATCCCTTGTTCCGCTCGCCACTTGCCTGACCCTTAGGCAAAGCCCATCTAGGCTGGCTTGTAGGCATGCCTCCGTGCTTTGGAGCAGCCCCGTGGCAGACAGGATACAGCGGGATGTATTCTGGGCACGCAGAGTGCTGCTTCCCATGACCAAGATAAACTGCGAGCAGGTGCCTCGCTTGCACTTCTATCTGCCGAGACTTGGAGCTGGCCAGCGCGCAGCTCCCCGCTGTGTGTGCTGCTGTCCGCAAACAGCCTCCAAACAAAGCAGGGCGCTAAGGCAAGAGAACTAAGCTCCCCAGGAGGGAATCTGCCTGCGAGGGAAGCTGTGCAGCACATCCCTTGTTCCGCTCGCCACTTGCCTGACCCTTAGGCAAAGCCCATCTGGGCCGGGTTGTAGGCGTGCCTCCGTGCTCAGGAGCAGCCCCGTGGCAGGCAGGATACAGCGGGATGTCTTCTGGGCACGCAGAGTGCTGCTTCCCATGCCCGGGACAAACTGCGAGCAGGTGCCTCGCTTGCGCTTCTATCTGCCGAGACTTGGAGCTGGCCAGTGCGCAGCTTCCCGCTGTGTGTGCTGCTGTCCGCAAAGAGCCTCCAAACAAAGCAGGGCGCTAAGGCAAGAGAACTAAGCTCCTCAGGAGGGAATCTGCCTGCGAGGGAAGCTGTGCAGCACATCCCTTGCTCCGCTCGCCACTTGCCTGACCCTTAGGCAAAGCCCATCTGGGCTGGCTTGTAGGCATGCCTCTGTGCTCGGGAGCAGCCCCGTGGCAGGCAGGATACAGCGGGATGTCTTCTGGGCACGCAGAGTGCTGCTTCCCATGCCCGGGACAAACTGCGAGCAGGTGCCTCGCTTGCGCTTCTATCTGCCGAGACTTGGAGCTGGCCAGTGCGCAGCTTCCCGCTGTGTGTGCTGCTGTCCGCAAACAGCCTCCAAACAAAGCAGGGCGCTAAGGCAAGAGAACTAAGCTCCCCAGGAGGGAATCTGCCTGCGAGGGAAGCTGTGCAGCACATCCCTTGCTCCGCTCGCCACTTGCCTGACCCTTAGGCAAAGCCCATCTGGGCTGGCTTGTAGGCGTGCCTCCGTGCTCAGGAGCAGCCCCGTGGCAGGCAGGATACAGCGGGATGTATTCTGGGCACGCAGAGTGCTGCTTCCCATGCCCGGGACAAACTGCGAGCAGGTGCCTCGCTTGCGCTTCTATCTGCCGAGACTTGGAGCTGGCTAGTGCGCAGCTTCCCGCTGTGTGTGCTGCTGTCCGCAAACAGCCTCCAAACAAAGCAGGGCACTAAGGCAAGAGAACTAAGCTCCTCAGGAGGGAATCTGTCTGCAAGGGAAGCTGTGCAGCACATCCCTTGTTCCGCTCGCCACTTGCCTGACCTTTAGGCAAAGCCCATCTGGGCTGGCTTGTAGGCGTGCCTCCGTGCTCAGGAGCAGCCCCGTGGCAGGCAGGATACAGCGGGATGTATTCTGGGCACGCAGAGTGCTGCTTCCCATGCCCGGGACAAACTGCGAGCAGGTGCCTCGCTTGCGCTTCTATCTGCCGAGACTTGGAGCTGGCCAGCGCGCAGCTTCCCGCTGTGTGTGCTGCTGTCCGCAAAGAGCCTCCAAACAAAGCAGGGCGCTAATGCAAGAGAACTAAGCTCCTCAGGAGGGAATCTGCCTGCGAGGGAAGCTGTGCAGCACATCCCTTGTTCCGCTCGCCACTTGCCTGACCCTTAGGCAAAGCCCATCTGGGCTGGCTTGTAGGCGTGCCTCCGTGCTCAGAGGCAGCCCCGTGGCAGGCAGGATACAGCGGGATGTATTCTGGGCACGCAGAGTGCTGCTTCCCATGCCCGGGACAAACTGCGAGCAGGTGCCTCGCTTGCGCTTCTATCTGCCGAGACTTGGAGCTGGCCAGCGCGCAGCTTCCCGCTGTGTGTGCTGCTGTCCGCAAACAGCCTCCAAACAAAGCAGGGCGCTAAGGCAAGAGAACTAAGCTCCCCAGGAGGGAATCTGCCTGCGAGGGAAGCTGTGCAGCACATCCCTTGTTCCGCTCGCCACTTGCCTGACCCTTAGGCAAAGCCCATCTGGGCTGGCTTGTAGGCGTGCCTCCGTGCTCAGAGGCAGCCCCGTGGCAGGCAGGATACAGCGGGATGTCTTCTGGGCACGCAGAGTGCTGCTTCCCATGCCCGGGACAAACTGCGAGCAGGTGCCTCGCTTGCGCTTCTATCTGCCGAGACTTGGAGCTGGCCAGCGCGCAGCTTCCCGCTGTGTGTGCTGCTGTCCGCAAACAGCCTCCAAACAAAGCAGGGCGCTAAGGCAAGAGAACTAAGCTCCTCAGGAGGGAATCTGCCTGCGAGGGAAGCTGTGCAGCACATCCCTTGCTCCGCTCGCCACTTGCCTGACCCTTAGGCAAAGCCCATCTGGGCTGGCTTGTAGGCGTGCCTCCGTGCTCAGGAGCAGCCCCGTGGCAGGCAGGATACAGCGGGATGTATTCTGGGCACGCAGAGTGCTGCTTCCCATGCCCGGGACAAACTGCGAGCAGGTGCCTCGCTTGCGCTTCTATCTGCCGAGACTTGGAGCTGGCCAGCGCGCAGCTTCCCGCTGTGTGTGCTGCTGTCCGCAAACAGCCTCCAAACAAAGCAGGGCGCTAAGGCACGAGAACTAAGCTCCCCAGGAGGGAATGTGCCTGCGAGGGAAGCTGTGCAGCACATCCCTTGTTCCGCTCGCCACTTGCCTGACCCTTAGGCAAAGCCCATCTGGGCTGGCTTGTAGGCATGCCTCCATGCTCAGAGGCAGCCCCGTGGCAGGCAGGATACAGCGGGATGTCTTCTGGGCACGCAGAGTGCTGCTTCCCATGCCCGGGACAAACTGCGAGCAGGTGCCTCGCTTGCGCTTCTATCTGCCGAGACTTGGAGCTGGCCAGCGCGCAGCTTCCCGCTGTGTGTGCTGCTGTCCGCAAACAGCCTCCAAACAAAGCATAGCGCTAAGGCAAGAGAACTAAGCGCCCCAGGAGGGAATCTGCCTGCGAGGGAAACTGTGCAGCACATCCCTTGTTCCGCTCGCCACTTGCCTGACCCTTAGGCAAAGCCCATCTGGGCTGGGTTGTAGGCGTGCCTCCGTGCTCAGAGGCAGCCCCGTGGCAGGCAGGATACAGCGGGATGTATTCTGGGCACGCAGAGTGCTGCTTCCCATGCCCGGGACAAACTGCGAGCAGGTGCCTCGCTTGCGCTTCTATCTGCCGAGACTTGGAGCTGGCCAGCGCGCAGCTTCCCGCTGTGTGTGCTGCTGTCCGCAAACAGCCTCCAAACAAAGCAGGGCGCTAAGGCAAGAGAACTAAGCTCCTCAGGAGGGAATCTGTCTGCAAGGGAAGCTGTGCAGCACATCCCTTGTTCCGCTCGCCACTTGCCTGACCTTTAGGCAAAGCCCATCTGGGCTGGCTTGTAGGCGTGCCTCCGTGCTCAGGAGCAGCCCCGTGGCAGGCAGGATACAGCGGGATGTCTTCTGGGCACGCAGAGTGCTGCTTCCCATGCCCGGGACAAACTGCGAGCAGGTGCCTCGCTTGCACTTCTATCTGCCGAGACTTGGAGCTGGCCAGCGCGCAGCTTCCCGCTGTGTGTGCTGCTGTCCGCAAAGAGCCTCCAAACAAAGCAGGGCGCTAAGGCAAGAGAACTAAGCGCCCCAGGAGGGAATCTGCCTGCGAGGGAAGCTGTGCAGCACATCCCTTGCTCCGCTCACCACTTGCCTGACCCTTAGGCAAAGCCCATCTCGGCTGGGTTGTAGGCGCGCCTCTGTGCTCAGGAGCAGCCCCGTGGCAGGCAGGATACAGCGGGATGTCTTCTGGGCACGCAGAGTGCTGCTTCCCATGACCAAGATAAACTGCGAGCAGGTGCCTCGCTTGCGCTTCTATCTGCCGAGACTTGGAGCTGGCCAGCGCGCAGCTTCCCGCTGTGTGTGCTGCTGTCTGCAAACAGCCTCCAAACAAAGCAGGGCGCTAAGGCAAGAGAACTAAGCTCCTCAGGAGGGAATCTGCCTGCGAGGGAAGCTGTGCAGCACATCCCTTGCTCCGCTCGCCACTTGCCTGACCCTTAGGCAAAGCCCATCTCAGCTGGCTTGTAGGCGTGCCTCCGTGCTCAGAGGCAGCCCCGTGGCAGGCAGGATACAGCGGGATGTCTTCTGGGCACGCAGAGTGCTGCTTCCCATGCCCGGGACAAACTGCGAGCAGGTGCCTCGCTTGCGCTTCTATCTGCCGAGACTTGGAGCTGGCCAGCGCGCAGCTTCCCGCTGTGTGTGCTGCTGTCCGCAAACAGCCTCCAAACAAAGCAGGGCGCTAAGGCAAGAGAACTAAGCTCCTCAGGAGGGAATCTGCCTGCGAGGGAAGCTGTGCAGCACATCCCTTGCTCCGCTCGCCACTTGCCTGACCCTTAGGCAAAGCCCATCTCAGCTGGCTTGTAGGCGTGCCTCCGTGCTCAGAGGCAGCCCCGTGGCAGGCAGGATACAGCGGGATGTCTTCTGGGCACGCAGAGTGCTGCTTCCCATGCCCGGGACAAACTGCGAGCAGGTGCCTCGCTTGCGCTTCTATCTGCCGAGACTTGGAGCTGGCCAGCGCGCAGCTTCCCGCTGTGTGTGCTGCTGTCCGCAAACAGCCTCCAAACAAAGCAGGGCGCTAAGGCAAGAGAACTAAGCTCCTCAGGAGGGAATCTGCCTGCGAGGGAAGCTGTGCAGCACATCCCTTGCTCCGCTCGCCACTTGCCTGACCCTTAGGCAAAGCCCATCTCAGCTGGCTTGTAGGCGTGCCTCCGTGCTCAGAGGCAGCCCCGTGGCAGGCAGGATACAGCGGGATGTCTTCTGGGCACGCAGAGTGCTGCTTCCCATGCCCGGGACAAACTGCGAGCAGGTGCCTCGCTTGCGCTTCTATCTGCCGAGACTTGGAGCTGGCTAGTGCGCAGCTTCCCGCTGTGTGTGCTGCTGTCCGCAAAGAGCCTCCAAACAAAGCAGGGCGCTAAGGCAAGAGAACTAAGCGCCCCAGGAGGGAATCTGCCTGCGAGGGAAGCTGTGCAGCACATCCCTTGCTCCGCTCGCCACTTGCCTGACCCTTAGGCAAAGCCCATCTCGGCTGGGTTGTAGGCGCGCCTCTGTGCTCAGGAGCAGCCCCGTGGCAGGCAGGATACAGCGGGATGTCTTCTGGGCACGCAGAGTGCTGCTTCCCCTGCCCGGGACAAACTGCGAGCAGGTGCCTCGCTTGCGCTTCTATCTGCCGAGACTTGGAGCTGGCCAGCGCGCAGCTTCCCGCTGTGTGTGCTGCTGTCCGCAAACAGCCTCCAAACAAAGCAGGGCGCTAAGGCAAGAGAACTAAGCTCCCCAGGAGGGAATCTGCCTGCGAGGGAAGCTGTGCAGCACATCCCTTGTTCCGCTCGCCACTTGCCTGACCCTTAGGCAAAGCCCATCTGGGCTGGCTTGTAGGCATGCCTCCGTGCTCAGGAGCAGCCCCGTGGCAGACAGGATACAGCGGGATGTATTCTGGGCACGCAGAGTGCTGCTTCCCATGCCCGGGACAAACTGCGAGCAGGTGCCTCGCTTGCGCTTCTATCTGCCGAGACTTGGAGCTGGCCAGCGCGCAGCTTCCCGCTGTGTGTGCTGCTGTCCGCAAACAGCCTCCAAACAAAGCAGGGCGCTAAGGCAAGAGAACTAAGCTCCTCAGGAGGGAATCTGCCTGCGAGGGAAGCTGTGCAGCACATCCCTTGCTCCGCTCGCCACTTGCCTGACCCTTAGGCAAAGCCCATCTGGGCTGGGTTGTAGGCGCGCCTCTGTGCTCAGGAGCAGCCCCGTGGCAGGCAGGATACAGCGGGATGTCTTCTGGGCACGCAGAGTGCTGCTTCCCATGCCCGGGACAAACTGCAAGCAGGTGCCTCGCTTGCGCTTCTATCTGCCGAGACTTGGAGCTGGCCAGCGCGCAGCTTCCCGCTGTGTGTGCTGCTGTCCGCAAACAGCCTCCAAACAAAGCAGGGCGCTAAGGCAAGAGTACTAAGCTCCTCAGGAGGGAATCTGCCTGCGAGGGAAGCTGTGCAGCACATCCCTTGTTCCGCTCGCCACTTGCCTGACCGTTACGCAAAGCCCATCTGGGCTGGCTTGTAGGCGTGCCTCCGTGCTCAGGAGCAGCCCCGTGGCAGGCAGGATACAGCGGGATGTATTCTGGGCACGCAGAGTGCTGCTTCCCATGCCCGGGACAAACTGCGAGCAGGTGCCTCGCTTGCGCTTCTATCTGCCGAGACTTGGAGCTGGCCAGCGCGCAGCTTCCCGCTGTGTGTGCTGCTGTCCGCAAACAGCCTCCAAACAAAGCAGGGCGCTAAGGCAAGAGAACTAAGCTCCTCAGGAGGGAATCTGTCTGCAAGGGAAGCTGTGCAGCACATCCCTTGCTCCGCTCGCCACTTGCCTGACCCTTAGGCAAAGCCCATCTGGGCTGGCTTGTAGGCGTGCCTCCGTGCTCAGGAGCAGCCCCGTGGCAGGCAGGATACAGCGGGATGTATTCTGGGCACGCAGAGTGCTGCTTCCCATGCCCGGGACAAACTGCGAGCAGGTGCCTCGCTTGCGCTTCTATCTGCCGAGACTTGGAGCTCGCCAGCGCGCAGCTTCCCGCTGTGTGTGCTGCTGTCTGCAAACAGCCTCCAAACAAAGCAGGGCGCTAAGGCAAGAGAACTAAGCTCCTCAGGAGGGAATCTGCCTGCGAGGGAAGCTGTGCAGCACATCCCTTGCTCCGCTCGCCACTTGCCTGACCCTTAGGCAAAGCCCATCTCAGCTGGCTTGTAGGCGTGCCTCCGTGCTCAGAGGCAGCCCCGTGGCAGACAGGATACAGCGGGATGTATTCTGGGCACGCAGAGTGCTGCTTCCCATGCCCGGGACAAACTGCGAGCAGGTGCCTCGCTTGCGCTTCTATCTGCCGAGACTTGGAGCTGGCCAGCGCGCAGCTTCCCGCTGTGTGTGCTGCTGTCCGCAAAGAGCCTCCAAACAAAGCAGGGCACTGAGGCAAGAGAACTTAGCTCCCCAGGAGGGAATCTGCCTGCGAGGGAAGCTGTGCAGCACATCCCTTGTTCCGCTCGCCACTTGCCTGACCGTTACGCAAAGCCCATCTCAGCTGGCTTGTAGGCGTGCCTCTGTGCTCAGAGGCAGCCCCGTGGCATGCAGGATACAGCGGGATGTATTCTGGGCACGCAGAGTGCTGCTTACCATGCCCGGGACAAACTGTGAGCAGGTGCCTCGCTTGCGCTTCTATCTGCCGAGACTTGGAGCTGGCCAGCGTGCAGCTTCCCGCTGTGTGTGCTGCTGTCCGCAAACAGCCTCCAAACAAAGCAGGGCGCTAAGGCAAGAGAACTAAGCTCCCCAGGAGGGAATCTGCCTGCGAGGGAAGCTGTGCAGCACATCCCTTGTTCCGCTTGCCACTTGCCTGACCCTTAGGCAAAGCCCATCTCAGCTGGCTTGTAGGCGTGCCTCCGTGCTCAGGAGCAGCCCCGTGGCAGGCAGGATACAGCGGGATGTCTTCTGGGCACGCAGAGTGCTGCTTCCCATGCCCGGGACAAACTGCGAGCAGGTGCCTCGCTTGCGCTTCTATCTGCCGAGACTTGGAGCTGGCCAGCGCGCAGCTTCCCGCTGTGTGTGCTGCTGTCCGCAAACAGCCTCCAAACAAAGCAGGGCGCTAAGGCAAGAGAACTAAGCGCCCCAGGAGGGAATCTGCCTGCGAGGGAAACTGTGCAGCACATCCCTTGTTCCGCTCGCCACTTGCCTGACCCTTAGGCAAAGCCCATCTCGGCTGGGTTGTAGGCGTGCCTCCGTGCTCAGAGGCAGCCCCGTGGCAGGCAGGATACAGCGGGATGTATTCTGGGCACGCAGAGTGCTGCTTCCCATGCCCGGGACAAACTGCGAGCAGGTGCCTCGCTTGCGCTTCTATCTGCCGAGACTTGGAGCTGGCCAGCGCGCAGCTTCCCGCTGTGTGTGCTGCTGTCCGCAAACAGCCTCCAAACAAAGCAGGGCGCTAAGGCAAGAGAACTAAGCTCCTCAGGAGGGAATCTGTCTGCAAGGGAAGCTGTGCAGCACATCCCTTGTTCCGCTCGCCACTTGCCTGACCTTTAGGCAAAGCCCATCTGGGCTGGCTTGTAGGCGTGCCTCCGTGCTCAGGAGCAGCCCCGTGGCAGGCAGGATACAGCGGGATGTCTTCTGGGCACGCAGAGTGCTGCTTCCCATGCCCGGGACAAACTGCGAGCAGGTGCCTCGCTTGCACTTCTATCTGCCGAGACTTGGAGCTGGCCAGCGCGCAGCTTCCCGCTGTGTGTGCTGCTGTCCGCAAACAGCCTCCAAACAAAGCAGGGCGCTAAGGCAAGAGAACTAAGCTCCTCAGGAGGGAATCTGCCTGCGAGGGAAGCTGTGCAGCACATCCCTTGCTCCGCTCGCCACTTGCCTGACCCTTAGGCAAAGCCCATCTCGGCTGGCTTGTAGGCGTGCCTCCGTGCTCAGAGGCAGCCCCGTGGCAGGCAGGATACAGCGGGATGTCTTCTGGGCACGCAGAGTGCTGCTTCCCATGCCCGGGACAAACTGCGAGCAGGTGCCTCGCTTGCGCTTCTATCTGCCGAGACTTGGAGCTGGCCAGCGCGCAGCTTCCCGCTGTGTGTGCTGCTGTCCGCAAAGAGCCTCCAAACAAAGCAGGGCGCTAATGCAAGAGAACTAAGCTCCTCAGGAGGGAATCTGCCTGCGAGGGAAGCTGTGCAGCACATCCCTTGTTCCGCTCGCCACTTGCCTGACCCTTAGGCAAAGCCCATCTGGGCTGGCTTGTAGGCGTGCCTCCGTGCTCAGAGGCAGCCCCGTGGCAGGCAGGATACAGCGGGATGTATTCTGGGCACGCAGAGTGCTGCTTCCCATGCCCGGGACAAACTGCGAGCAGGTGCCTCGCTTGCGCTTCTATCTGCCGAGACTTGGAGCTGGCCAGCGCGCAGCTTCCCGCTGTGTGTGCTGCTGTCCGCAAACAGCCTCCAAACAAAGCAGGGCGCTAAGGCAAGAGAACTAAGCTCCCCAGGAGGGAATCTGCCTGCGAGGGAAGCTGTGCAGCACATCCCTTGTTCCGCTCGCCACTTGCCTGACCCTTAGGCAAAGCCCATCTGGGCTGGCTTGTAGGCGTGCCTCCGTGCTCAGAGGCAGCCCCGTGGCAGGCAGGATACAGCGGGATGTCTTCTGGGCACGCAGAGTGCTGCTTCCCATGCCCGGGACAAACTGCGAGCAGGTGCCTCGCTTGCGCTTCTATCTGCCGAGACTTGGAGCTGGCCAGCGCGCAGCTTCCCGCTGTGTGTGCTGCTGTCCGCAAACAGCCTCCAAACAAAGCAGGGCGCTAAGGCAAGAGAACTAAGCTCCTCAGGAGGGAATCTGCCTGCGAGGGAAGCTGTGCAGCACATCCCTTGCTCCGCTCGCCACTTGCCTGACCCTTAGGCAAAGCCCATCTGGGCTGGCTTGTAGGCGTGCCTCCGTGCTCAGGAGCAGCCCCGTGGCAGGCAGGATACAGCGGGATGTATTCTGGGCACGCAGAGTGCTGCTTCCCATGCCCGGGACAAACTGCGAGCAGGTGCCTCGCTTGCGCTTCTATCTGCCGAGACTTGGAGCTGGCCAGCGCGCAGCTTCCCGCTGTGTGTGCTGCTGTCCGCAAACAGCCTCCAAACAAAGCAGGGCGCTAAGGCACGAGAACTAAGCTCCCCAGGAGGGAATCTGCCTGCGAGGGAAGCTGTGCAGCACATCCCTTGTTCCGCTCGCCACTTGCCTGACCCTTAGGCAAAGCCCATCTGGGCTGGCTTGTAGGCATGCCTCCATGCTCAGAGGCAGCCCCGTGGCAGGCAGGATACAGCGGGATGTCTTCTGGGCACGCAGAGTGCTGCTTCCCATGCCCGGGACAAACTGCGAGCAGGTGCCTCGCTTGCGCTTCTATCTGCCGAGACTTGGAGCTGGCCAGCGCGCAGCTTCCCGCTGTGTGTGCTGCTGTCCGCAAACAGCCTCCAAACAAAGCATAGCGCTAAGGCAAGAGAACTAAGCGCCCCAGGAGGGAATCTGCCTGCGAGGGAAACTGTGCAGCACATCCCTTGTTCCGCTCGCCACTTGCCTGACCCTTAGGCAAAGCCCATCTGGGCTGGGTTGTAGGCGTGCCTCCGTGCTCAGAGGCAGCCCCGTGGCAGGCAGGATACAGCGGGATGTATTCTGGGCACGCAGAGTGCTGCTTCCCATGCCCGGGACAAACTGCGAGCAGGTGCCTCGCTTGCGCTTCTATCTGCCGAGACTTGGAGCTGGCCAGCGCGCAGCTTCCCGCTGTGTGTGCTGCTGTCCGCAAACAGCCTCCAAACAAAGCAGGGCGCTAAGGCAAGAGAACTAAGCTCCTCAGGAGGGAATCTGTCTGCAAGGGAAGCTGTGCAGCACATCCCTTGTTCCGCTCGCCACTTGCCTGACCTTTAGGCAAAGCCCATCTGGGCTGGCTTGTAGGCGTGCCTCCGTGCTCAGGAGCAGCCCCGTGGCAGGCAGGATACAGCGGGATGTCTTCTGGGCACGCAGAGTGCTGCTTCCCATGCCCGGGACAAACTGCGAGCAGGTGCCTCGCTTGCACTTCTATCTGCCGAGACTTGGAGCTGGCCAGCGCGCAACTTCCCGCTGTGTGTGCTGCTGTCCGCAAAGAGCCTCCAAACAAAGCAGGGCGCTAAGGCAAGAGAACTAAGCGCCCCAGGAGGGAATCTGCCTGCGAGGGAAGCTGTGCAGCACATCCCTTGCTCCGCTCACCACTTGCCTGACCCTTAGGCAAAGCCCATCTCGGCTGGGTTGTAGGCGCGCCTCTGTGCTCAGGAGCAGCCCCGTGGCAGGCAGGATACAGCGGGATGTCTTCTGGGCACGCAGAGTGCTGCTTCCCATGACCAAGATAAACTGCGAGCAGGTGCCTCGCTTGCGCTTCTATCTGCCGAGACTTGGAGCTGGCCAGCGCGCAGCTTCCCGCTGTGTGTGCTGCTGTCTGCAAACAGCCTCCAAACAAAGCAGGGCGCTAAGGCAAGAGAACTAAGCTCCTCAGGAGGGAATCTGCCTGCGAGGGAAGCTGTGCAGCACATCCCTTGCTCCGCTCGCCACTTGCCTGACCCTTAGGCAAAGCCCATCTGGGCTGGCTTGTAGGCGTGCCTCCGTGCTCAGAGGCAGCCCCGTGGCAGGCAGGATACAGCGGGATGTCTTCTGGGCACGCAGAGTGCTGCTTCCCATGCCCGGGACAAACTGCGAGCAGGTGCCTCGCTTGCGCTTCTATCTGCCGAGACTTGGAGCTGGCCAGCGCGCAGCTTCCCGCTGTGTGTGCTGCTGTCCGCAAACAGCCTCCAAACAAAGCAGGGCGCTAAGGCAAGAGAACTAAGCTCCTCAGGAGGGAATCTGCCTGCGAGGGAAGCTGTGCAGCACATCCCTTGCTCCGCTCGCCACTTGCCTGACCCTTAGGCAAAGCCCATCTCAGCTGGCTTGTAGGCGTGCCTCCGTGCTCAGAGGCAGCCCCGTGGCAGGCAGGATACAGCGGGATGTCTTCTGGGCACGCAGAGTGCTGCTTCCCATGCCCGGGACAAACTGCGAGCAGGTGCCTCGCTTGCGCTTCTATCTGCCGAGACTTGGAGCTGGCCAGCGCGCAGCTTCCCGCTGTGTGTGCTGCTGTCCGCAAACAGCCTCCAAACAAAGCAGGGCGCTAAGGCAAGAGAACTAAGCTCCTCAGGAGGGAATCTGCCTGCGAGGGAAGCTGTGCAGCACATCCCTTGCTCCGCTCGCCACTTGCCTGACCCTTAGGCAAAGCCCATCTGGGCTGGCTTGTAGGCGTGCCTCCGTGCTCAGGAGCAGCCCCGTGGCAGGCAGGATACAGCGGGATGTATTCTGGGCACGCAGAGTGCTGCTTCCCATGCCCGGGACAAACTGCGAGCAGGTGCCTCGCTTGCGCTTCTATCTGCCGAGACTTGGAGCTGGCCAGCGCGCAGCTTCCCGCTGTGTGTGCTGCTGTCCGCAAACAGCCTCCAAACAAAGCAGGGCGCTAAGGCACGAGAACTAAGCTCCCCAGGAGGGAATCTGCCTGCGAGGGAAGCTGTGCAGCACATCCCTTGTTCCGCTCGCCACTTGCCTGACCCTTAGGCAAAGCCCATCTGGGCTGGCTTGTAGGCATGCCTCCATGCTCAGAGGCAGCCCCGTGGCAGGCAGGATACAGCGGGATGTCTTCTGGGCACGCAGAGTGCTGCTTCCCATGCCCGGGACAAACTGCGAGCAGGTGCCTCGCTTGCGCTTCTATCTGCCGAGACTTGGAGCTGGCCAGCGCGCAGCTTCCCGCTGTGTGTGCTGCTGTCCGCAAACAGCCTCCAAACAAAGCATAGCGCTAAGGCAAGAGAACTAAGCGCCCCAGGAGGGAATCTGCCTGCGAGGGAAACTGTGCAGCACATCCCTTGTTCCGCTCGCCACTTGCCTGACCCTTAGGCAAAGCCCATCTGGGCTGGGTTGTAGGCGTGCCTCCGTGCTCAGAGGCAGCCCCGTGGCAGGCAGGATACAGCGGGATGTATTCTGGGCACGCAGAGTGCTGCTTCCCATGCCCGGGACAAACTGCGAGCAGGTGCCTCGCTTGCGCTTCTATCTGCCGAGACTTGGAGCTGGCCAGCGCGCAGCTTCCCGCTGTGTGTGCTGCTGTCCGCAAACAGCCTCCAAACAAAGCAGGGCGCTAAGGCAAGAGAACTAAGCTCCTCAGGAGGGAATCTGTCTGCAAGGGAAGCTGTGCAGCACATCCCTTGTTCCGCTCGCCACTTGCCTGACCTTTAGGCAAAGCCCATCTGGGCTGGCTTGTAGGCGTGCCTCCGTGCTCAGGAGCAGCCCCGTGGCAGGCAGGATACAGCGGGATGTCTTCTGGGCACGCAGAGTGCTGCTTCCCATGCCCGGGACAAACTGCGAGCAGGTGCCTCGCTTGCACTTCTATCTGCCGAGACTTGGAGCTGGCCAGCGCGCAACTTCCCGCTGTGTGTGCTGCTGTCCGCAAAGAGCCTCCAAACAAAGCAGGGCGCTAAGGCAAGAGAACTAAGCGCCCCAGGAGGGAATCTGCCTGCGAGGGAAGCTGTGCAGCACATCCCTTGCTCCGCTCACCACTTGCCTGACCCTTAGGCAAAGCCCATCTCGGCTGGGTTGTAGGCGCGCCTCTGTGCTCAGGAGCAGCCCCGTGGCAGGCAGGATACAGCGGGATGTCTTCTGGGCACGCAGAGTGCTGCTTCCCATGACCAAGATAAACTGCGAGCAGGTGCCTCGCTTGCGCTTCTATCTGCCGAGACTTGGAGCTGGCCAGCGCGCAGCTTCCCGCTGTGTGTGCTGCTGTCTGCAAACAGCCTCCAAACAAAGCAGGGCGCTAAGGCAAGAGAACTAAGCTCCTCAGGAGGGAATCTGCCTGCGAGGGAAGCTGTGCAGCACATCCCTTGCTCCGCTCGCCACTTGCCTGACCCTTAGGCAAAGCCCATCTGGGCTGGCTTGTAGGCGTGCCTCCGTGCTCAGAGGCAGCCCCGTGGCAGGCAGGATACAGCGGGATGTCTTCTGGGCACGCAGAGTGCTGCTTCCCATGCCCGGGACAAACTGCGAGCAGGTGCCTCGCTTGCGCTTCTATCTGCCGAGACTTGGAGCTGGCCAGCGCGCAGCTTCCCGCTGTGTGTGCTGCTGTCCGCAAACAGCCTCCAAACAAAGCAGGGCGCTAAGGCAAGAGAACTAAGCTCCTCAGGAGGGAATCTGCCTGCGAGGGAAGCTGTGCAGCACATCCCTTGCTCCGCTCGCCACTTGCCTGACCCTTAGGCAAAGCCCATCTCAGCTGGCTTGTAGGCGTGCCTCCGTGCTCAGAGGCAGCCCCGTGGCAGGCAGGATACAGCGGGATGTCTTCTGGGCACGCAGAGTGCTGCTTCCCATGCCCGGGACAAACTGCGAGCAGGTGCCTCGCTTGCGCTTCTATCTGCCGAGACTTGGAGCTGGCCAGCGCGCAGCTTCCCGCTGTGTGTGCTGCTGTCCGCAAACAGCCTCCAAACAAAGCAGGGCGCTAAGGCAAGAGAACTAAGCTCCTCAGGAGGGAATCTGCCTGCGAGGGAAGCTGTGCAGCACATCCCTTGCTCCGCTCGCCACTTGCCTGACCCTTAGGCAAAGCCCATCTCAGCTGGCTTGTAGGCGTGCCTCCGTGCTCAGAGGCAGCCCCGTGGCAGGCAGGATACAGCGGGATGTCTTCTGGGCACGCAGAGTGCTGCTTCCCATGCCCGGGACAAACTGCGAGCAGGTGCCTCGCTTGCGCTTCTATCTGCCGAGACTTGGAGCTGGCTAGTGCGCAGCTTCCCGCTGTGTGTGCTGCTGTCCGCAAAGAGCCTCCAAACAAAGCAGGGCGCTAAGGCAAGAGAACTAAGCGCCCCAGGAGGGAATCTGCCTGCGAGGGAAGCTGTGCAGCACATCCCTTGCTCCGCTCGCCACTTGCCTGACCCTTAGGCAAAGCCCATCTCGGCTGGGTTGTAGGCGCGCCTCTGTGCTCAGGAGCAGCCCCGTGGCAGGCAGGATACAGCGGGATGTCTTCTGGGCACGCAGAGTGCTGCTTCCCCTGCCCGGGACAAACTGCGAGCAGGTGCCTCGCTTGCGCTTCTATCTGCCGAGACTTGGAGCTGGCTAGCGCGCAGCTTCCCGCTGTGTGTGCTGCTGTCCGCAAACAGCCTCCAAACAAAGCAGGGCGCTAAGGCAAGAGAACTAAGCTCCCCAGGAGGGAATCTGCCTGCGAGGGAAGCTGTGCAGCACATCCCTTGTTCCGCTCGCCACTTGCCTGACCCTTAGGCAAAGCCCATCTGGGCTGGCTTGTAGGCATGCCTCCGTGCTCAGGAGCAGCCCCGTGACAGACAGGATACAGCGGGATGTATTCTGGGCACGCAGAGTGCTGCTTCCCATGCCCGGGACAAACTGCGAGCAGGTGCCTCGCTTGCGCTTCTATCTGCCGAGACTTGGAGCTGGCCAGCGCGCAGCTTCCCGCTGTGTGTGCTGCTGTCCGCAAACAGCCTCCAAACAAAGCAGGGCGCTAAGGCAAGAGAACTAAGCTCCTCAGGAGGGAATCTGCCTGCGAGGGAAGCTGTGCAGCACATCCCTTGCTCCGCTCGCCACTTGCCTGACCCTTAGGCAAAGCCCATCTGGGCTGGGTTGTAGGCGCGCCTCTGTGCTCAGGAGCAGCCCCGTGGCAGGCAGGATACAGCGGGATGTCTTCTGGGCACGCAGAGTGCTGCTTCCCATGCCCGGGACAAACTGCAAGCAGGTGCCTCGCTTGCGCTTCTATCTGCCGAGACTTGGAGCTGGCCAGCGCGCAGCTTCCCGCTGTGTGTGCTGCTGTCCGCAAACAGCCTCCAAACAAAGCAGGGCGCTAAGGCAAGAGTACTAAGCTCCTCAGGAGGGAATCTGCCTGCGAGGGAAGCTGTGCAGCACATCCCTTGTTCCGCTCGCCACTTGCCTGACCGTTACGCAAAGCCCATCTGGGCTGGCTTGTAGGCGTGCCTCCGTGCTCAGGAGCAGCCCCGTGGCAGGCAGGATACAGCGGGATGTATTCTGGGCACGCAGAGTGCTGCTTCCCATGCCCGGGACAAACTGCGAGCAGGTGCCTCGCTTGCGCTTCTATCTGCCGAGACTTGGAGCTGGCCAGCGCGCAGCTTCCCGCTGTGTGTGCTGCTGTCCGCAAACAGCCTCCAAACAAAGCAGGGCGCTAAGGCAAGAGAACTAAGCTCCTCAGGAGGGAATCTGTCTGCAAGGGAAGCTGTGCAGCACATCCCTTGTTCCGCTCGCCACTTGCCTGACCCTTAGGCAAAGCCCATCTGGGCTGGCTTGTAGGCGTGCCTCCGTGCTCAGGAGCAGCCCCGTGGCAGGCAGGATACAGCGGGATGTATTCTGGGCACGCAGAGTGCTGCTTCCCATGCCCGGGACAAACTGCGAGCAGGTGCCTCGCTTGCGCTTCTATCTGCCGAGACTTGGAGCTCGCCAGCGCGCAGCTTCCCGCTGTGTGTGCTGCTGTCCGCAAACAGCCTCCAAACAAAGCAGGGCGCTAAGGCAAGAGAACTAAGCTCCTCAGGAGGGAATCTGCCTGCGAGGGAAGCTGTGCAGCACATCCCTTGTTCCGCTCGCCACTTGCCTGACCGTTAGGCAAAGCCCTTCTGGGCTGGCTTGTAGGCGTGCCTCCGTGCTCAGAGGCAGCCCCGTGGCAGACAGGATACAGCGGGATGTATTCTGGGCACGCAGAGTGCTGCTTCCCATGCCCGGGACAAACTGCGAGCAGGTGCCTCGCTTGCGCTTCTATCTGCCGAGACTTGGAGCTGGCCAGCGCGCAGCTTCCCGCTGTGTGTGCTGCTGTCCGCAAAGAGCCTCCAAACAAAGCAGGGCACTGAGGCAAGAGAACTTAGCTCCCCAGGAGGGAATCTGCCTGCGAGGGAAGCTGTGCAGCACATCCCTTGTTCCGCTCGCCACTTGCCTGACCGTTACGCAAAGCCCATCTCAGCTGGCTTGTAGGCGTGCCTCTGTGCTCAGAGGCAGCCCCGTGGCATGCAGGATACAGCGGGATGTATTCTGGGCACGCAGAGTGCTGCTTACCATGCCCGGGACAAACTGTGAGCAGGTGCCTCGCTTGCGCTTCTATCTGCCGAGACTTGGAGCTGGCCAGCGTGCAGCTTCCCGCTGTGTGTGCTGCTGTCCGCAAACAGCCTCCAAACAAAGCAGGGAGCTAAGGCAAGAGAACTAAGCTCCCCAGGAGGGAATCTGCCTGCGAGGGAAGCTGTGCAGCACATCCCTTGTTCCGCTTGCCACTTGCCTGACCCTTAGGCAAAGCCCATATCAGCTGGCTTGTAGGCGTGCCTCCATGCTCAGGAGCAGCCCCGTGGCAGGCAGGATACAGCGGGATGTCTTCTGGGCACGCAGAGTGCTGCTTCCCATGCCCGGGACAAACTGCGAGCAGGTGCCTCGCTTGCGCTTCTATCTGCCGAGACTTGGAGCTGGCCAGCGCGCAGCTTCCCGCTGTGTGTGCTGCTGTCCGCAAACAGCCTCCAAACAAAGCAGGGCGCTAAGGCAAGAGAACTAAGCGCCCCAGGAGGGAATCTGCCTGCGAGGGAAACTGTGCAGCACATCCCTTGTTCCGCTCGCCACTTGCCTGACCCTTAGGCAAAGCCCATCTCGGCTGGGTTGTAGGCGTGCCTCCGTGCTCAGAGGCAGCCCCGTGGCAGGCAGGATACAGCGGGATGTATTCTGGGCACGCAGAGTGCTGCTTCCCATGCCCGGGACAAACTGCGAGCAGGTGCCTCGCTTGCGCTTCTATCTGCCGAGACTTGGAGCTGGCCAGCGCGCAGCTTCCCGCTGTGTGTGCTGCTGTCCGCAAACAGCCTCCAAACAAAGCAGGGCGCTAAGGCAAGAGAACTAAGCTCCTCAAGAGGGAATCTGTCTGCAAGGGAAGCTGTGCAGCACATCCCTTGTTCCGCTCGCCACTTGCCTGACCTTTAGGCAAAGCCCATCTGGGCTGGCTTGTAGGCGTGCCTCCGTGCTCAGGAGCAGCCCCGTGGCAGGCAGGATACAGCGGGATGTCTTCTGGGCACGCAGAGTGCTGCTTCCCATGCCCGGGACAAACTGCGAGCAGGTGCCTCGCTTGCACTTCTATCTGCCGAGACTTGGAGCTGGCCAGCGCGCAGCTTCCCGCTGTGTGTGCTGCTGTCCGCAAAGAGCCTCCAAACAAAGCAGGGCGCTAAGGCAAGAGAACTAAGCGCCCCAGGAGGGAATCTGCCTGCGAGGGAAGCTGTGCAGCACATCCCTTGCTCCGCTCACCACTTGCCTGACCCTTAGGCAAAGCCCATCTCGGCTGGGTTGTAGGCGCGCCTCTGTGCTCAGGAGCAGCCCCGTGGCAGGCAGGATACAGCGGGATGTCTTCTGGGCACGCAGAGTGCTGCTTCCCATGCCCGGGACAAACTGCGAGCAGGTGCCTCGCTTGCGCTTCTATCTGCCGAGACTTGGAGCTGGCCAGCGCGCAGCTTCCCGCTGTGTGTGCTGCTGTCTGCAAACAGCCTCCAAACAAAGCAGGGCGCTAAGGCAAGAGAACTAAGCTCCTCAGGAGGGAATCTGCCTGCGAGGGAAGCTGTGCAGCACATCCCTTGCTCCGCTCGCCACTTGCCTGACCCTTAGGCAAAGCCCATCTGGGCTGGCTTGTAGGCGTGCCTCCGTGCTCAGAGGCAGCCCCGTGGCAGGCAGGATACAGCGGGATGTATTCTGGGCACGCAGAGTGCTGCTTCCCATGCCCGGGACAAACTGCGAGCAGGTGCCTCGCTTGCGCTTCTATCTGCCGAGACTTGGAGCTGGCCAGCGCGCAGCTTCCCGCTGTGTGTGCTGCTGTCCGCAAACAGCCTCCAAACAAAGCAGGGCGCTAAGGCAAGAGAACTAAGCTCCTCAGGAGGGAATCTGTCTGCAAGGGAAGCTGTGCAGCACATCCCTTGTTCCGCTCGCCACTTGCCTGACCTTTAGGCAAAGCCCATCTGGGCTGGGTTGTAGGCGTGCCTCCGTGCTCAGGAGCAGCCCCGTGGCAGGCAGGATACAGCGGGATGTCTTCTGGGCACGCAGAGTGCTGCTTCCCATGCCCGGGACAAACTGCGAGCAGGTGCCTCGCTTGCGCTTCTATCTGCCGAGACTTGGAGCTGGCCAGCGCGCAGCTTCCCGCTGTGTGTGCTGCTGTCCGCAAACAGCCTCCAAACAAAGCAGGGCGCTAAGGCAAGAGAACTAAGCTCCTCAGGAGGGAATCTTCCTGCGAGGGAAGCTGTGCAGCACATCCCTTGCTCCGCTCGCCACTTGCCTGACCCTTAGGCAAAGCCCATCTCGGCTGGCTTGTAGGTGTGCCTCCGTGCTCAGAGGCAGCCCCGTGGCAGGCAGGATACAGCGGGATGTCTTCTGGGCACGCAGAGTGCTGCTTCCCATGCCCGGGACAAACTGCGAGCAGGTGCCTCGCTTGCGCTTCTATCTGCCGAGACTTGGAGCTGGCTAGTGCGCAGCTTCCCGCTGTGTGTGCTGCTGTCCGCAAAGAGCCTCCAAACAAAGCAGGGCGCTAAGGCAAGAGAACTAAGCGCCCCAGGAGGGAATCTGCCTGCGAGGGAAGCTGTGCAGCACATCCCTTGCTCCGCTCGCCACTTGCCTGACCCTTAGGCAAAGCCCATCTCGGCTGGGTTGTAGGCGCGCCTCTGTGCTCAGGAGCAGCCCCGTGGCAGGCAGGATACAGCGGGATGTCTTCTGGGCACGCAGAGTGCTGCTTCCCCTGCCCGGGACAAACTGCGAGCAGGTGCCTCGCTTGCGCTTCTATCTGCCGAGACTTGGAGCTGGCCAGCGCGCAGCTTCCCGCTGTGTGTGCTGCTGTCCGCAAACAGCCTCCAAACAAAGCAGGGCGCTAAGGCAAGAGAACTAAGCTCCCCAGGAGGGAATCTGCCTGCGAGGGAAGCTGTGCAGCACATCCCTTGTTCCGCTCGCCACTTGCCTGACCCTTAGGCAAAGCCCATCTGGGCTGGCTTGTAGGCATGCCTCCGTGCTCAGGAGCAGCCCCGTGGCAGACAGGATACAGCGGGATGTATTCTGGGCACGCAGAGTGCTGCTTCCCATGCCCGGGACAAACTGCGAGCAGGTGCCTCGCTTGCGCTTCTATCTGCCGAGACTTGGAGCTGGCCAGCGCGCAGCTTCCCGCTGTGTGTGCTGCTGTCCGCAAACAGCCTCCAAACAAAGCAGGGCGCTAAGGCAAGAGAACTAAGCTCCTCAGGAGGGAATCTGCCTGCGAGGGAAGCTGTGCAGCACATCCCTTGCTCCGCTCGCCACTTGCCTGACCCTTAGGCAAAGCCCATCTGGGCTGGGTTGTAGGCGCGCCTCTGTGCTCAGGAGCAGCCCCGTGGCAGGCAGGATACAGCGGGATGTCTTCTGGGCACGCAGAGTGCTGCTTCCCATGCCCGGGACAAACTGCAAGCAGGTGCCTCGCTTGCGCTTCTATCTGCCGAGACTTGGAGCTGGCCAGCGCGCAGCTTCCCGCTGTGTGTGCTGCTGTCCGCAAACAGCCTCCAAACAAAGCAGGGCGCTAAGGCAAGAGTACTAAGCTCCTCAGGAGGGAATCTGCCTGCGAGGGAAGCTGTGCAGCACATCCCTTGTTCCGCTCGCCACTTGCCTGACCGTTACGCAAAGCCCATCTCGGCTGGCTTGTAGGCGTGCCTCCGTGCTCAGGAGCAGCCCCGTGGCAGGCAGGATACAGCGGGATGTATTCTGGGCACGCAGAGTGCTGCTTCCCATGCCCGGGACAAACTGCGAGCAGGTGCCTCGCTTGCACTTCTATCTGCCGAGACTTGGAGCTGGCCAGCGCGCAGCTTCCCGCTGTGTGTGCTGCTGTCCGCAAACAGCCTCCAAACAAAGCAGGGCGCTAAGGCAAGAGAACTAAGCTCCTCAGGAGGGAATCTGTCTGCAAGGGAAGCTGTGCAGCACATCCCTTGTTCCGCTCGCCACTTGCCTGACCCTTAGGCAAAGCCCATCTGGGCTGGCTTGTAGGCGTGCCTCCGTGCTCAGGAGCAGCCCCGTGGCAGGCAGGATACAGCGGGATGTCTTCTGGGCACGCAGAGTGCTGCTTCCCATGCCCGGGACAAACTGCGAGCAGGTGCCTCGCTTGCGCTTCTATCTGCCGAGACTTGGAGCTCGCCAGCGCGCAGCTTCCCGCTGTGTGTGCTGCTGTCCGCAAACAGCCTCCAAACAAAGCAGGGCGCTAAGGCAAGAGAACTAAGCTCCTCAGGAGGGAATCTGCCTGCGAGGGAAGCTGTGCAGCACATCCCTTGTTCCGCTCGCCACTTGCCTGACCGTTAGGCAAAGCCCTTCTGGGCTGGCTTGTAGGTGTGCCTCCGTGCTCAGAGGCAGCCCCGTGGCAGACAGGATACAGCGGGATGTATTCTGGGCACGCAGAGTGCTGCTTCCCATGCCCGGGACAAACTGCGAGCAGGTGCCTCGCTTGCGCTTCTATCTGCCGAGACTTGGAGCTGGCCAGCGCGCAGCTCCCCGCTGTGTGTGCTGCTGTCCGCAAACAGCCTCCAAAGAAAGCAGGGCACTAAGGCAAGAGAACTTAGCTCCCCAGGAGGGAATCTGCCTGCGAGGGAAGCTGTGCAGCACATCCCTTGTTCCGCTCGCCACTTGCCTGACCCTTAGGCAAAGCCCATCTCAGCTGGCTTGTAGGCGTGCCTCTGTGCTCAGAGGCAGCCCCGTGGCAGGCAGGATACAGCGGGATGTATTCTGGGCACGCAGAGTGCTGCTTCCCATGCCCGGGACAAACTGCGAGCAGGTGCCTTGCTTGCGCTTCTATCTGCCGAGACTTGGAGCTGGCCAGCGCGCAGCTTCCCGCTGTGTGTGCTGCTGTCCGCAAACAGCCTCCAAACAAAGCAGGGCGCTAAGGCAAGAGAACTAAGCTCCCCAGGAGGGAATCTGCCTGCGAGGGAAGCTGTGCAGCACATCCCTTGTTCCGCTCGCCACTTGCCTGACCGTTAGGCAAAGCCCTTCTGGGCTGGCTTGTAGGTGTGCCTCCGTGCTCAGAGGCAGCCCCGTGGCAGACAGGATACAGCGGGATGTCTTCTGGGCACGCAGAGTGCTGCTTCCCATGCCCGGGACAAACTGCGAGCAGGTGCCTCGCTTGCGCTTCTATCTGCCGAGACTTGGAGCTGGCCAGCGCGCAGCTCCCCGCTGTGTGTGCTGCTGTCCGCAAACAGCCTCCAAAGAAAGCAGGGCACTAAGGCAAGAGAACTTAGCTCCCCAGGAGGGAATCTGCCTGCGAGGGAAGCTGTGCAGCACATCCCTTGTTCCGCTCGCCACTTGCCTGACCCTTAGGCAAAGCCCATCTCAGCTGGCTTGTAGGCGTGCCTCTGTGCTCAGAGGCAGCCCCGTGGCAGGCAGGATACAGCGGGATGTATTCTGGGCACGCAGAGTGCTGCTTCCCATGCCCGGGACAAACTGCGAGCAGGTGCCTTGCTTGCGCTTCTATCTGCCGAGACTTGGAGCTGGCCAGCGCGCAGCTTCCCGCTGTGTGTGCTGCTGTCCGCAAACAGCCTCCAAACAAAGCAGGGCGCTAAGGCAAGAGAACTAAGCTCCCCAGGAGGGAATCTGCCTGCGAGGGAAGCTGTGCAGCACATCCCTTGTTCCGCTCGCCTCTTGCCTGACCCTTAGGCAAAGCCCATCTGGGCTGGCATGTAGGCGTGCCTCCGTGCTCAGAGGCAGCCCCGTGGCAGGCAGGATACAGCGGGATGTATTCTGGGCACGCAGAGTGCTGCTTCCCATTCCCGGGACAAACTGCGAGCAGGTGCCTCGCTTGCGCTTCTATCTGCTGAGACTTGGAGCTGGCCAGCGCGCAGCTTCCCGCTGTGTGTGCTGCTGTCCGCAAAGAGCCTCCAAACAAAGCAGGGCACTGAGGCAAGAGAACTTAGCTCCCCAGGAGGGAATCTGCCTGCGAGGGAAGCTGTGCAGCACATCCCTTGTTCCGCTCGCCACTTGCCTGACCGTTACGCAAAGCCCATCTCAGCTGGCTTGTAGGCGTGCCTCTGTGCTCAGAGGCAGCCCCGTGGCATGCAGGATACAGCGGGATGTATTCTGGGCACGCAGAGTGCTGCTTACCATGCCCGGGACAAACTGTGAGCAGGTGCCTCGCTTGCGCTTCTATCTGCCGAGACTTGGAGCTGGCCAGCGTGCAGCTTCCCGCTGTGTGTGCTGCTGTCCGCAAACAGCCTCCAAACAAAGCAGGGCGCTAAGGCAAGAGAACTAAGCTCCCCAGGAGGGAATCTGCCTGCGAGGGAAGCTGTGCAGCACATCCCTTGTTCCGCTTGCCACTTGCCTGACCCTTAGGCAAAGCCCATCTCAGCTGGCTTGTAGGCATGCCTCCGTGCTCAGGAGCAGCCCCGTGGCAGGCAGGATACAGCGGGATGTCTTCTGGGCACGCAGAGTGCTGCTTCCCATGCCCGGGACAAACTGCGAGCAGGTGCCTCGCTTGCGCTTCTATCTGCCGAGACTTGGAGCTGGCCAGCGCGCAGCTTCCCGCTGTGTGTGCTGCTGTCCGCAAACAGCCTCCAAAGAAAGCAGGGTGCTAAGGCAAGAGAACTAAGCTCCTCAGGAGGGAATCTGCCTGCGAGGGAAGCTGTGCAGCACATCCCTTGCTCCGCTCGCCACTTGCCTGACCCTTAGGCAAAGCCCATCTCAGCTGGCTTGTAGGAGTGCCTCCATGCTCAGAGGCAGCCCCGTGGCAGGCACGATACAGCGGGATGTATTCTGGGCACGCAGAGTGCTGCTTCCCATGCCCGGGACAAACTGCGAGCAGGTGCCTCGCTTGCGCTTCTATCTGCCGAGACTTGGAGCTGGCCAGCGCGCAGCTTCCCGCTGTGTGTGCTGCTGTCCGCAAACAGCCTCCAAACAAAGCAGGGCGCTAAGGCAAGAGTACTAAGCGCCCCAGGAGGGAATCTGCCTGCGAGGGAAGCTGTGCAGCACATCCCTTGTTCCGCTCGCCACTTGCCTGACCCTTAGGCAAAGCCCATGTGGGCTGGCTTGTAGGAGTGCCTCCATGCTCAGAGGCAGCCCCGTGGCAGGCAGGATACAGCGGGATGTCTTCTGGGCACGCAGAGTGCTGCTTCCCATGCCCGGGACAAACTGCGAGCAGGTGCCTCGCTTGCACTTCTATCTGCCGAGACTTGGAGCTGGCCAGCACGCAGCTTCCCGCTGTGTGTGCTGCTGTCCGCAAACAGCCTCCAAACAAAGCAGGGCGCTAAGGCACGAGAACTAAGCTCCTCAGGAGGGAATCTGCCTGCGAGGGAAGCTGTGCAGCACATCCCTTGTTCCGCTCGCCACTTGCCTGACCCTTAGGCAAAGCCCATCTGGGCTGGCTTGTAGGCGCGCCTCCGTGCTCAGAGGCAGCCCCGTGGCAGGCAGGATACAGCGGGATGTCTTCTGGGCACGCAGAGTGCTGCTTCCCATGCCCGGGACAAACTGCGAGCAGGTGCCTCGCTTGCACTTCTATCTGCCGAGACTTGGAGCTGGCCAGCGCGCAGCTTCCCGCTGTGTGTGCTGCTGTCCGCAAACAGCCTCCAAACAAAGCAGGGCGCTAAGGCAAGAGAACTAAGCTCCTCAGGAGGGAATCTGCCTGCGAGGGAAGCTGTGCAGCACATCCCTTGTTCCGCTCGCCACTTGCCTGACCCTTAGGCAAAGCCCATCTCGGCTGGCTTGTAGGCGTGCCTCCGTGCTCAGGAGCAGCCCCGTGGCAGGCAGGATACAGCGGGATGTCTTCTGGGCACGCAGAGTGCTGCTTCCCATGCCCGGGACAAACTGCGAGCAGGTGCCTCGCTTGCGCTTCTATCTGCCGAGACTTGGAGCTGGCCAGCGCGCAGCTTCCCGCTGTGTGTGCTGCTGTCCGCAAACAGCCTCCAAACAAAGCAGGGCACTAAGGCAAGAGAACTAAGCTCCTCAGGAGGGAATCTGCCTGCGAGGGAAGCTGTGCAGCACATCCCTTGTTCCGCTCGCCACTTGCCTGACCGTTAGGCAAAGCCCTTCTGGGCTGGCTTGTAGGCGTGCCTCCGTGCTCAGAGGCAGCCCCGTGGCAGGCAGGATACAGCGGGATGTATTCTGGGCACGCAGAGTGCTGCTTCCCATGCCCGGGACAAACTGCGAGCAGGTGCCTCGCTTGCGCTTCTATCTGCCGAGACTTGGAGCTGGCCAGCGCGCAGCTCCCCGCTGTGTGTGCTGCTGTCCGCAAACAGCCTCCAAACAAAGCAGGGCACTAAGGCAAGAGAACTAAGCTCCCCAGGAGGGAATCTGCCTGCGAGGGAAGCTGTGCAGCACATCCCTTGTTCCGCTCGCCTCTTGCCTGACCCTTAGGCAAAGCCCATCTCAGCTGGCATGTAGGCGTGCCTCTGTGCTCAGAGGCAGCCCCGTGGCAGGCAGGATACAGCGGGATGTATTCTGGGCACGCAGAGTGCTGCTTCCCATTCCCGGGACAAACTGCGAGCAGGTGCCTCGCTTGCGCTTCTATCTGCTGAGACTTGGAGCTGGCCAGCGCGCAGCTTCCCGCTGTGTGTGCTGCTGTCCGCAAAGAGCCTCCAAACAAAGCAGGGCACTGAGGCACGAGAACTAAGCTCCTCAGGAGGGAATCTGCCTGCGAGGGAAGCTGTGCAGCACATCCCTTGTTCCGCTCGCCACTTGCCTGACCCTTAGGCAAAGCCCATCTGGGCTGGCTTGTAGGCGCGCCTCCGTGCTCAGAGGCAGCCCCGTGGCAGGCAGGATACAGCGGGATGTCTTCTGGGCACGCAGAGTGCTGCTTCCCATGCCCGGGACAAACTGCGAGCAGGTGCCTCGCTTGCACTTCTATCTGCCGAGACTTGGAGCTGGCCAGCGCGCAGCTTCCCGCTGTGTGTGCTGCTGTCCGCAAACAGCCTCCAAACAAAGCAGGGCGCTAAGGCAAGAGAACTAAGCTCCTCAGGAGGGAATCTGCCTGCGAGGGAAGCTGTGCAGCACATCCCTTGTTCCGCTCGCCACTTGCCTGACCCTTAGGCAAAGCCCATCTCGGCTGGCTTGTAGGCGTGCCTCCGTGCTCAGGAGCAGCCCCGTGGCAGGCAGGATACAGCGGGATGTCTTCTGGGCACGCAGAGTGCTGCTTCCCATGCCCGGGACAAACTGCGAGCAGGTGCCTCGCTTGCGCTTCTATCTGCCGAGACTTGGAGCTGGCCAGCGCGCAGCTTCCCGCTGTGTGTGCTGCTGTCCGCAAACAGCCTCCAAACAAAGCAGGGCACTAAGGCAAGAGAACTAAGCTCCTCAGGAGGGAATCTGCCTGCGAGGGAAGCTGTGCAGCACATCCCTTGTTCCGCTCGCCACTTGCCTGACCGTTAGGCAAAGCCCTTCTGGGCTGGCTTGTAGGCGTGCCTCCGTGCTCAGAGGCAGCCCCGTGGCAGGCAGGATACAGCGGGATGTATTCTGGGCACGCAGAGTGCTGCTTCCCATGCCCGGGACAAACTGCGAGCAGGTGCCTCGCTTGCGCTTCTATCTGCCGAGACTTGGAGCTGGCCAGCGCGCAGCTCCCCGCTGTGTGTGCTGCTGTCCGCAAACAGCCTCCAAACAAAGCAGGGCACTAAGGCAAGAGAACTTAGCTCCCCAGGAGGGAATCTGCCTGCGAGGGAAGCTGTGCAGCACATCCCTTGTTCCGCTCGCCACTTGCCTGACCGTTATGCAAAGCCCATCTCAGCTGGCTTGTAGGCGTGCCTCTGTGCTCAGAGGCAGCCCCGTGGCAGGCAGGATACAGCGGGATGTCTTCTGGGCACGCAGAGTGCTGCTTCCCATGCCCGGGACAAACTGCGAGCAGGTGCCTCGCTTGCGCTTCTATCTGCCGAGACTTGGAGCTGGCCAGCGCGCAGCTTCCCGCTGTGTGTGCTGCTGTCCGCAAACAGCCTCCAAACAAAGCAGGGCGCTAAGGCAAGAGAACTAAGCTCCCCAGGAGGGAATCTGCCTGCGAGGGAAGCTGTGCAGCACATCCCTTGTTCCGCTCGCCTCTTGCCTGACCCTTAGGCAAAGCCCATCTCAGCTGGCATGTAGGCGTGCCTCTGTGCTCAGAGGCAGCCCCGTGGCAGGCAGGATACAGCGGGATGTATTCTGGGCACGCAGAGTGCTGCTTCCCATGCCCGGGACAAACTGCGAGCAGGTGCCTCGCTTGCGCTTCTATCTGCTGAGACTTGGAGCTGGCCAGCGCGCAGCTTCCCGCTGTGTGTGCTGCTGTCCGCAAAGAGCCTCCAAACAAAGCAGGGCACTGAGGCAAGAGAACTTAGCTCCCCAGGAGGGAATCTGCCTGCGAGGGAAGCTGTGCAGCACATCCCTTGTTCCGCTCGCCACTTGCCTGACCGTTACGCAAAGCCCATCTCAGCTGGCTTGTAGGCGTGCCTCTGTGCTCAGAGGCAGCCCCGTGGCATGCAGGATACAGCGGGATGTATTCTGGGCACGCAGAGTGCTGCTTACCATGCCCGGGACAAACTGTGAGCAGGTGCCTCGCTTGCGCTTCTATCTGCCGAGACTTGGAGCTGGCCAGCGTGCAGCTTCCCGCTGTGTGTGCTGCTGTCCGCAAACAGCCTCCAAACAAAGCAGGGCGCTAAGGCAAGAGAACTAAGCTCCCCAGGAGGGAATCTGCCTGCGAGGGAAGCTGTGCAGCACATCCCTTGTTCCGCTTGCCACTTGCCTGACCCTTAGGCAAAGCCCATCTCAGCTGGCTTGTAGGCGTGCCTCCGTGCTCAGGAGCAGCCCCGTGGCAGGCAGGATACAGCGGGATGTCTTCTGGGCACGCAGAGTGCTGCTTCCCATGCCCGGGACAAACTGCGAGCAGGTGCCTCGCTTGCGCTTCTATCTGCCGAGACTTGGAGCTGGCCAGCGCGCAGCTTCCCGCTGTGTGTGCTGCTGTCCGCAAACAGCCTCCAAACAAAGCAGGGCGCTAAGGCAAGAGTACTAAGCGCCCCAGGAGGGAATCTGCCTGCGAGGGAAGCTGTGCAGCACATCCCTTGTTCCGCTCGCCACTTGCCTGACCCTTAGGCAAAGCCCATGTGGGCTGGCTTGTAGGAGTGCCTCCATGCTCAGAGGCAGCACCGTGGCAGGCAGGATACAGCGGGATGTATTCTGGGCACGCAGAGTGCTGCTTCCCATGCCCGGGACAAACTGCGAGCAGGTGCCTCGCTTGCGCTTCTATCTGCCGAGACTTGGAGCTGGCCAGCACGCAGCTTCCCGCTGTGTGTGCTGCTGTCCGCAAACAGCCTCCAAACAAAGCAGGGTGCTAAGGCACGAGAACTAAGCTCCTCAGGAGGGAATCTGCCTGCGAGGGAAGCTGTGCAGCACATCCCTTGTTCCGCTCGCCACTTGCCTGACCCTTAGGCAAAGCCCATCTGGGCTGGCTTGTAGGCGCGCCTCCGTGCTCAGAGGCAGCCCCGTGGCAGGCAGGATACAGCGGGATGTATTCTGGGCACACAGAGTGCTGCTTCCCATGCCCGGGACAAACTGCGAGCAGGTGCCTCGCTTGCACTTCTATCTGCCGAGACTTGGAGCTGGCCAGCGCGCAGCTTCCCGCTGTGTGTGCTGCTGTCCGCAAACAGCCTCCAAACAAAGCAGGGCACTAAGGCAAGAGAACTAAGCTCCCCAGGAGGGAATCTGCCTGCGAGGGAAGCTGTGCAGCACATCCCTTGTTCCGCTCGCCACTTGCCTGACCCTTAGGCAAAGCCCATCTCAGCTGGCTTGTAGGCGTGCCTCCGTGCTCAGAGGCAGCCCCGTGGCAGGCAGGATACAGCGGGATGTATTCTGGGCACGCAGAGTGCTGCTTCCCATGCCCGGGTCAAACTGCGAGCAGGTGCCTCGCTTGCCCTTCTATCTGCCGAGACTTGGAGCTGGCCAGCACGCAGCTTCCCGCTGTGTGTGCTGCTGTCCGCAAACAGCCTCCAAACAAAGCAGGGCACTAAGGCAAGAGAACTAAGCTCCCCAGGAGGGAATCTGCCTGCGAGGGAAGCTGTGCAGCACATCCCTTGTTCCGCTCGCCACTTGCCTGACCCTTAGGCAAAGCCCATCTGGGCTGGCTTGTAGGCATGCCTCCGTGCTCAGGAGCAGCCCCGTGGCAGGCAGGATACAGCGGGATGTATTCTGGGCACGCAGAGTGCTGCTTCCCATGCCCGGGACAAACTGCGAGCAGGTGCCTCGCTTGCGCTTCTATCTACCGAGACTTGGAGCTCGCCAGCGCGCAGCTTCCCGCTGTGTGTGCTGCTGTCCGCAAACAGCCTCCAAACAAAGCAGGGCGCTAAGGCAAGAGAACTAAGCTCCTCAGGAGGGAATCTGCCTGCGAGGGAAGCTGTGCAGCACATCCCTTGTTCCGCTCGCCACTTGCCTGACCCTTAGGCAAAGCCCATCTGGGCTGGCTTGTAGGCGCGCCTCCGTGCTAAGAGGCAGCCCAGTGGCAGGCAGGATACAGCGGGATGTATTCTGGGCACGCAGAGTGCTGCTTCCCATGCCCGGGACAAACTGCGAGCAGGTGCCTCGCTTGCGCTTCTATCTGCCGAGACTTGGAGCTGGCCAGCGCGCAGCTTCCCGCTGTGTGTGCTGCTGTCCGCAAACAGCCTCCAAACAAAGCAGGGCGCTAAGGCAAGAGAACTAAGCTCCCCAGGATGGAATCTGCCTGCGAGGGAAGCTGTGCAGCACATCCCTTGTTCCGCTCGCCACTTGCCTGACCGTTAGGCAAAGCCCATCTGGGCTGGCTTGTAGGCGCGCCTCCGTGCTCAGGAGCAGCCCCGTGGCAGGCAGGATACAGCGGGATGTATTCTGGGCACGCAGAGTGCTGCTTCCCATGCCCGGGACAAACTGCGAGCAGGTGCCTCGCTTGCGCTTCTATCTGCCGAGACTTGGAGCTGGCCAGCGCGCAGCTTCCCGCTGTGTGTGCTGCTGTCCGCAAACAGCCTCCAAACAAAGCAGGGCGCTAAGGCAAGAGAACTAAGCTCCTCAGGAGGGAATCTGCCTGCGAGGGAAGCTGTGCAGCACATCCCTTGCTCCGCTCGCCACTTGCCTGACCCTTAGGCAAAGCCCATCTGGGCTGGCTTGTATGTGTGCCTCCGTGCTCAGGAGCAGCCCCGTGGCAGGCAGGATACAGCGGGATGTCTTCTGGGCAAGCAGAGTGCTGCTTCCCATGCCCGGGACAAACTGCGAGCAGGTGCCTCGCTTGCGCTTCTATCTGCCGAGACTTGGAGCTGGCCAGCGCGCAGCTTCCCGCTGTGTGTGCTGCTGTCCGCAAACAGCCTCCAAACAAAGCAGGGCGCTAAGGCAAGAGTACTAAGCGCCCCAGGAGGGAATCTGCCTGCGAGGGAAGCTGTGCAGCACATCCCTTGTTCCGCTCGCCACTTGCCTGACCCTTAGGCAAAGCCCATCTGGGCTGGCTTGTAGGAGTGCCTCCATGCTCAGAGGCAGCCCCGTGGCAGGCAGGATACAGCGGGATGTATTCTGGGCACGCAGAGTGCTGCTTCCCATGCCCGGGACAAACTTCGAGCAGGTGCCTCGCTTGCGCTTCTATCTGCCGAGACTTGGAGCTGGCCAGCATGCAGCTTCCTGCTGTGTGTGCTGCTGTCCGCAAACAGCCTCCAAACAAAGCAGGGCGCTAAGGCACGAGAACTAAGCTCCTCAGGAGGGAATCTGCCTGCGAGGGAAGCTGTGCAGCACATCCCTTGTTCCGCTCGCCACTTGCCTGACCCTTAGGCAAAGCCCATCTGGGCTGGCTTGTAGGCGCGCCTCCGTGCTCAGAGGCAGCCCCGTGGCAGGCAGGATACAGCGGGATGTCTTCTGGGCACGCAGAGTGCTGCTTCCCATGCCCGGGACAAACTGCGAGCAGGTGCCTCGCTTGCACTTCTATCTGCCGAGACTTGGAGCTGGCCAGCGCGCAGCTTCCCGCTGTGTGTGCTGCTGTCCGCAAACAGCCTCCAAACAAAGCAGGGCACTAAGGCAAGAGAACTAAGCTCCCCAGGAGGGAATCTGCCTGCGAGGGAAGCTGTGCAGCACATCCCTTGTTCCGCTCGCCACTTGCCTGACCCTTAGGCAAAGCCCATCTCAGCTGGCTTGTAGGCGTGCCTCCGTGCTCAGAGGCAGCCCCGTGGCAGGCAGGATACAGCGGGATGTATTCTGGGCACGCAGAGTGCTGCTTCCCATGCCCGGGACAAACTGCGAGCAGGTGCCTCGCTTGCGCTTCTATCTGCCGAGACTTGGAGATGGCCAACGCGCAGCTTCCCGCTGCGTGTGCTGCTGTCCGCAAACAGCCTCCAAACAAAGCAGGGCGCTAAGGCAAGAGAACTAAGCTCCTCAGGAGGGAATCTGCCTGCGAGGGAAGCTGTGCAGCACATCCCTTGTTCCGCTCGCCACTTGCCTGACCCTTAGGCAAAGCCCATCTCGGCTGGCTTGTAGGCGTGCCTCCGTGCTCAGGAGCAGCCCCATGGCAGGCAGGATACAGCGGGATGTCTTCTGGGCACGCAGAGTGCTGCTTCCCATGCCCGGGACAAACTGCGAGCAGGTGCCTCGCTTGCGCTTCTATCTGCCGAGACTTGGAGCTGGCCAGCGCGCAGCTTCCCGCTGTGTGTGCTGCTGTCCGCAAACAGCCTCCAAACAAAGCAGGGCACTAAGGCAAGAGAACTAAGCTCCTCAGGAGGGAATCTGCCTGCGAGGGAAGCTGTGCAGCACATCCCTTGTTCCGCTCGCCACTTGCCTGACCGTTAGGCAAAGCCCTTCTGGGCTGGCTTGTAGGCGTGCCTCCGTGCTCAGAGGCAGCCCCGTGGCAGGCAGGATACAGCGGGATGTCTTCTGGGCACGCAGAGTGCTGCTTCCCATGCCCGGGACAAACTGCGAGCAGGTGCCTCGCTTGCGCTTCTATCTGCCGAGACTTGGAGCTGGCCAGCGCGCAGCTCCCCGCTGTGTGTGCTGCTGTCCGCAAACAGCCTCCAAACAAAGCAGGGCACTAAGGCAAGAGAACTTAGCTCCCCAGGAGGGAATCTGCCTGCGAGGGAAGCTGTGCAGCACATCCCTTGTTCCGCTCGCCACTTGCCTGACCCTTAGGCAAAGCCCATCTCAGCTGGCATGTAGGCGTGCCTCTGTGCTCAGAGGCAGCCCCGTGGCATGCAGGATACAGCGGGATGTATTCTGGGCACGCAGAGTGCTGCTTACCATGCCCGGGACAAACTGCAAGCAGGTGCCTCGCTTGCGCTTCTATGTGCTGAGAATTGGAGCTGGCCAGCACGCAGCTTCCCGCTGTGTGTACTGCTGTCCGCAAACAGCCTCCAAACAAAGCAGGGCGCTAAGGCAAGAGAACTAAGCGCCCCAGGAGGGAATCTGCCTGCGAGGGAAGCTGTGCAGCACATCCCTTGTTCCGCTCGCCACTTGCCTGACCCTTAGGCAAAGCCCATCTCGGCTGGGTTGTAGGCATGCCTCCGTGCTCAGAGGCAGCCCCGTGGCAGGCAGGATACAGCGGGATGTCTTCTGGGCACGCAGAGTGCTGCTTCCCATGCCCGGGACAAACTGCGAGCAGGTGCCTCGCTTGCGCTTCTATCTACCGAGACTTGGAGCTGGCCAGCGCGCAGCTTCCCGCTGTGTGTGCTGCTGTCCGCAAACAGCCTCCAAACAAAGCAGGGCGCTAAGGCAAGAGAACTAAGCTCCTCAGGAGGGAATCTGCCTGCGAGGGAAGCTGTGCAGCACATCCCTTGTTCCGCTCGCCACTTGCCTGACCCTTAGGCAAAGCCCATCTGGGCTGGCTTGTAGGCGCGCCTCCGTGCTAAGAGGCAGCCCAGTGGCAGGCAGGATACAGCGGGATGTATTCTGGGCACGCAGAGTGCTGCTTCCCATGCCCGGGACAAACTGCGAGCAGGTGCCTCGCTTGCACTTCTATCTGCCGAGACTTGGAGCTGGCCAGCGCGCAGCTTCCCGCTGTGTGTGCTGCTGTCCGCAAACAGCCTCCAAACAAAGCAGGGCGCTAAGGCAAGAGAACTAAGCTCCCCAGGATGGAATCTGCCTGCGAGGGAAGCTGTGCAGCACATCCCTTGTTCCGCTCGCCACTTGCCTGACCCTTAGGCAAAGCCCATCTGGGCTGGCTTGTAGGCGCGCCTCCGTGCTCAGGAGCAGCCCCGTGGCAGGCAGGATACAGCGGGATGTATTCTGGGCACGCAGAGTGCTGCTTCCCATGCCCGGGACAAACTGCGAGCAGGTGCCTCGCTTGCGCTTCTATCTGCCGAGACTTGGAGCTGGCCAGCGCGCAGCTTCCCGCTGTGTGTGCTGCTGTCCGCAAACAGCCTCCAAACAAAGCAGGGCGCTAAGGCAAGAGAACTAAGCTCCTCAGGAGGGAATCTGCCTGCGAGGGAAGCTGTGCAGCACATCCCTTGCTCCGCTCGCCACTTGCCTGACCCTTAGGCAAAGCCCATCTGGGCTGGCTTGTATGTGTGCCTCCGTGCTCAGGAGCAGCCCCGTGGCAGGCAGGATACAGCGGGATGTCTTCTGGGCAAGCAGAGTGCTGCTTCCCATGCCCGGGACAAACTGCGAGCAGGTGCCTCGCTTGCGCTTCTATCTGCCGAGACTTGGAGCTGGCCAGCGCGCAGCTTCCCGCTGTGTGTGCTGCTGTCCGCAAACAGCCTCCAAACAAAGCAGGGCGCTAAGGCAAGAGTACTAAGCGCCCCAGGAGGGAATCTGCCTGCGAGGGAAGCTGTGCAGCACATCCCTTGTTCCGCTCGCCACTTGCCTGACCCTTAGGCAAAGCCCATCTGGGCTGGCTTGTAGGAGTGCCTCCATGCTCAGAGGCAGCCCCGTGGCAGGCAGGATACAGCGGGATGTATTCTGGGCACGCAGAGTGCTGCTTCCCATGCCCGGGACAAACTGCGAGCAGGTGCCTCGCTTGCGCTTCTATCTGCCGAGACTTGGAGCTGGCCAGCACGCAGCTTCCCGCTGTGTGTGCTGCTGTCCGCAAACAGCCTCCAAACAAAGCAGGGCGCTAAGGCACGAGAACTAAGCTCCTCAGGAGGGAATCTGCCTGCGAGGGAAGCTGTGCAGCACATCCCTTGTTCCGCTCGCCACTTGCCTGACCGTTAGGCAAAGCCCATCTGGGCTGGCTTGTAGGCGCGCCTCCGTGCTCAGAGGCAGCCCCGTGGCAGGCAGGATACAGCGGGATGTCTTCTGGGCACGCAGAGTGCTGCTTCCCATGCCCGGGACATTCTGCGAGCAGGTGCCTCGCTTGCACTTCTATCTGCCGAGACTTGGAGCTGGCCAGCGCGCAGCTTCCCGCTGTGTGTGCTGCTGTCCGCAAACAGCCTCCAAACAAAGCAGGGCACTAAGGCAAGAGAACTAAGCTCCCCAGGAGGGAATCTGCCTGCGAGGGAAGCTGTGCAGCACATCCCTTGTTCCGCTCGCCTCTTGCCTGACCCTTAGGCAAAGCCCATCTGGGCTGGCTTGTAGGCGTGCCTCCATGCTCAGAGGCAGCCCCGTGGCAGGCAGGATACAGCGGGATGTATTCTGGGCACGCAGAGTGCTGCTTCCCATGCCCGGGACAAACTGCGAGCAGGTGCCTCGCTTGCGCTTCTATCTGCCGAGACTTGGAGATGGCCAACGCGCAGCTTCCCGCTGTGTGTGCTGCTGTCCGCAAACAGCCTCCAAACAAAGCAGGGCGCTAAGGCAAGAGAACTAAGCTCCTCAGGAGGGAATCTGCCTGCGAGGGAAGCTGTGCAGCACATCCCTTGTTCCGCTCGCCACTTGCCTGACCCTTAGGCAAAGCCCATCTCGGCTGGCTTGTAGGCGTGCCTCCGTGCTCAGGAGCAGCCCCATGGCAGGCAGGATACAGCGGGATGTCTTCTGGGCACGCAGAGTGCTGCTTCCCATGCCCGGGACAAACTGCGAGCAGGTGCCTCGCTTGCGCTTCTATCTGCCGAGACTTGGAGCTGGCCAGCACGCAGCTTCCCGCTGTGTGTGCTGCTGTCCGCAAACAGCCTCCAAACAAAGCAGGGCGCTAAGGCACGAGAACTAAGCTCCTCAGGAGGGAATCTGCCTGCGAGGGAAGCTGTGCAGCACATCCCTTGTTCCGCTCGCCACTTGCCTGACCCTTAGGCAAAGCCCATCTGGGCTGGCTTGTAGGCGCGCCTCCGTGCTCAGAGGCAGCCCCGTGGCAGGCAGGATACAGCGGGATGTCTTCTGGGCATGCAGAGTGCTGCTTCCCATGCCCGGGACATTCTGCGAGCAGGTGCCTCGCTTGCACTTCTATCTGCCGAGACTTGGAGCTGGCCAGCGCGCAGCTTCCCGCTGTGTGTGCTGCTGTCCGCAAACAGCCTCCAAACAAAGCAGGGCACTAAGGCAAGAGAACTAAGCTCCCCAGGAGGGAATCTGCCTGCGAGGGAAGCTGTGCAGCACATCCCTTGTTCCGCTCGCCACTTGCCTGACCCTTAGGCAAAGCCCATCTCAGCTGGCTTGTAGGCGTGCCTCCGTGCTCAGAGGCAGCCCCGTGGCAGGCAGGATACAGCGGGATGTATTCTGGGCACGCAGAGTGCTGCTTCCCATGCCCGGGACAAACTGCGAGCAGGTGCCTCGCTTGCGCTTCTATCTGCCGAGACTTGGAGATGGCCAACGCGCAGCTTCCCGCTGTGTGTGCTGCTGTCCGCAAACAGCCTCCAAACAAAGCAGGGCGCTAAGGCAAGAGAACTAAGCTCCTCAGGAGGGAATCTGCCTGCGAGGGAAGCTGTGCAGCACATCCCTTGTTCCGCTCGCCACTTGCCTGACCCTTAGGCAAAGCCCATCTCGGCTGGCTTGTAGGCGTGCCTCCGTGCTCAGGAGCAGCCCCATGGCAGGCAGGATACAGCGGGATGTCTTCTGGGCACGCAGAGTGCTGCTTCCCATGCCCGGGACAAACTGCGAGCAGGTGCCTCGCTTGCGCTTCTATCTGCCGAGACTTGGAGCTGGCCAGCGCGCAGCTTCCCGCTGTGTGTGCTGCTGTCCGCAAACAGCCTCCAAACAAAGCAGGGCACTAAGGCAAGAGAACTTAGCTCCCCAGGAGGGAATCTGCCTGCGAGGGAAGCTGTGCAGCACATCCCTTGTTCCGCTCGCCACTTGCCTGACCGTTACGCAAAGCCCATCTCGGCTGGCTTGTAGGCATGCCTCCGTGCTCAGAGGCAGCCCCGTGGCAGGCAGGATACAGCGGGATGTATTCTGGGCACGCAGAGTGCTGCTTCCCATGCCCGGGACAAACTGCGAGCAGGTGCCTCGCTTGCACTTCTATCTGCCGAGACTTGGAGCTGGCCAGCACGCAGCTTCCCGCTGTGTGTGCTGCTGTCCGCAAACAGCCTCCAAACAAAGCAGGGCGCTAAGGCAAGAGAACTAAGCGCCCCAGGACGGAATCTGCCTGCGAGGGAAGCTGTGCAGCACATTCCTTGTTCCGCTCGCCACTTGCCTGACCGTTACGCAAAGCCCATCTCAGCTGGCTTGTAGGCGTGCCTCTGTGCTCAGAGGCAGCCCCGTGGCAGGCAGGATACAGCGGGATGTATTCTGGGCACGCAGAGTGCTGCTTCCCATGCCCGGGACAAACTGCGAGCAGGTGCCTCGCTTGCACTTCTATCTGCCGAGACTTGGAGCTGGCCAGCGCGCAGCTTCCCGCTGTGTGTGCTGCTGTCCGCAAACAGCCTCCAAACAAAGCAGGGCGCTAAGGCACGAGAACTAAGCTCCCCAGGAGGGAATCTGCCTGCGAGGGAAGCTGTGCAGCACATCCCTTGTTCCGCTCGCCACTTGCCTGACCCTTAGGCAAAGCCCATCTGGGCTGGCTTGTAGGCGCGCCTCCGTGCTCAGGAGCAGCCCCGTGGCAGGCAGGATACAGCGGGATGTCTTCTGGGCAAGCAGAGTGCTGCTTCCCATGCCCGGGACAAACTGCGAGCAGGTGCCTCGCTTGCGCTTCTATCTGCCGAGACTTGGAGCTGGCCAGCGCGCAGCTTCCCGCTGTGTGTGCTGCTGTCCGCAAACAGCCTCCAAACAAAGCAGGGCGCTAAGGCAAGAGAACTAAGCTCCCCAGGAGGGAATCTGCCTGCGAGGGAAGCTGTGCAGCACATCCCTTGCTCCGCTCGCCACTTGCCTGACCCTTAGGCAAAGCCCATCTGGGCTGGCTTGTAGGCATGCCTCCGTGCTCAGGAGCAGCCCCGTGGCAGGCAGGATACAGCGGGATGTATTCTGGGCACGCAGAGTGCTGCTTCCCATGCCCGGGACAAACTGCGAGCAGGTGCCTCGCTTGCACTTCTATCTGCCGAGACTTGGAGCTGGCCAGCGCGCAGCTTCCCGCTGTGTGTGCTGCTGTCCGCAAACAGCCTCCAAACAAAGCAGGGCACTAAGGCAAGAGAACTAAGCTCCTCAGGAGGGAATCTGCCTGCGAGGGAAGCTGTGCAGCACATCCCTTGTTCCGCTCGCCACTTGCCTGACCCTTAGGCAAAGCCCATCTGGGCTGGCTTGTAGGCGTGCCTCCATGCTCAGGAGCAGCCCCATGGCAGGCAGGATACAGCGGGATGTCTTCTGGGCACGCAGAGTGCTGCTTCCCATGCCCGGGACAAACTGCGAGCAGGTGCCTCGCTTGCGCTTCTATCTGCCGAGACTTGGAGCTGGCCAGCGCGCAGCTTCCCGCTGTGTGTGCTGCTGTCCGCAAACAGCCTCCAAACAAAGCAGGGCACTAAGGCAAGAGAACTTAGCTCCCCAGGAGGGAATCTGCCTGCGAGGGAAGCTGTGCAGCACATCCCTTGTTCCGCTCGCCACTTGCCTGACCGTTACGCAAAGCCCATCTCGGCTGGCTTGTAGGCATGCCTCCGTGCTCAGGAGCAGCCCCGTGGCAGGCAGGATACAGCGGGATGTATTCTGGGCACGCAGAGTGCTGCTTCCCATGCCCGGGACAAACTGCAAGCAGGTGCCTCGCTTGCGCTTCTATGTGCTGAGAATTGGAGCTGGCCAGCACGCAGCTTCCCGCTGTGTGTGCTGCTGTCCGCAAACAGCCTCCAAACAAAGCAGGGCGCTAAGGCAAGAGAACTAAGCGCCCCAGGAGGGAATCTGCCTGCGAGGGAAGCTGTGCAGCACATCCCTTGTTCCGCTCGCCACTTGCCTGACCCTTAGGCAAAGCCCATCTGTGCTGGGTTGTAGGCATGCCTCCGTGCTCAGAGGCAGCCCCGTGGCAGGCAGGATACAGCGGGATGTATTCTGGGCACGCAGAGTGCTGCTTCCCATGCCCGGGACAAACTGCGAGCAGGTGCCTCGCTTGCACTTCTATCTGCCGAGACTTGGAGCTGGCCAGCACGCAGCTTCCCGCTGTGTGTGCTGCTGTCCGCAAACAGCCTCCAAACAAAGCAGGGCGCTAAGGCAAGAGAACTAAGCGCCCCAGGACGGAATCTGCCTGCGAGGGAAGCTGTGCAGCACATTCCTTGTTCCGCTCGCCACTTGCCTGACCGTTACGCAAAGCCCATCTCAGCTGGCTTGTAGGCGTGCCTCTGTGCTCAGAGGCAGCCCCGTGGCAGGCAGGATACAGCGGGATGTATTCTGGGCATGCAGAGTGCTGCTTCCCATGCCCGGGACAAACTGCGAGCAGGTGCCTCGCTTGCACTTCTATCTGCCGAGACTTGGAGCTGGCCAGCGCGCAGCTTCCCGCTGTGTGTGCTGCTGTCCGCAAACAGCCTCCAAACAAAGCAGGGCGCTAAGGCAAGAGAACTAAGCTCCCCAGGAGGGAATCTGCCTGCGAGGGAAGCTGTGCAGCACATCCCTTGCTCCGCTCGCCACTTGCCTGACCCTTAGGCAAAGCCCATCTGGGCTGGCTTGTAGGCGCGCCTCCGTGCTCAGGAGCAGCCCCGTGGCAGGCAGGATACAGCGGGATGTCTTCTGGGCACGCAGAGTGCTGCTTCCCATGCCCGGGACAAACTGCGAGCAGGTGCCTCGCTTGCGCTTCTATCTGCCGAGACTTGGAGCTGGCCAGCGCGCAGCTTCCCGCTGTGTGTGCTGCTGTCCGCAAACAGCCTCCAAACAAAGCAGGGCACTAAGGCAAGAGAACTTAGCTCCCCAGGAGGGAATCTGCCTGCGAGGGAAGCTGTGCAGCACATCCCTTGTTCCGCTCGCCACTTGCCTGACCGTTACGCAAAGCCCATCTCAGCTGGCTTGTAGGCATGCCTCCGTGCTCAGGAGCAGCCCCGTGGCAGGCAGGATACAGCGGGATGTCTTCTGGGCACACAGAGTGCTGCTTCCCATGCCCGGGACAAACTGCAAGCAGGTGCCTCGCTTGCGCTTCTATGTGCTGAGAATTGGAGCTGGCCAGCACGCAGCTTCCCGCTGTGTGTGCTGCTGTCCGCAAACAGCCTCCAAACAAAGCAGGGCGCTAAGGCAAGAGAACTAAGCTCCCCAGGAGGGAATCTGCCTGCGAGGGAAGCTGTGCAGCACATCCCTTGTTCCGCTCGCCACTTGCCTGACCCTTAGGCAAAGCCCATCTGTGCTGGGTTGTAGGCATGCCTCCGTGCTCAGAGGCAGCCCCGTGGCAGGCAGGATACAGCGGGATATATTCTGGGCACGCAGAGTGCTGCTTCCCATGCCCGGGACAAACTGCGAGCAGGTGCCTCGCTTGCACTTCTATCTGCCGAGACTTGGAGCTGGCCAGCACGCAGCTTCCCGCTGTGTGTGCTGCTGTCCGCAAACAGCCTCCAAACAAAGCAGGGCGCTAAGGCAAGAGAACTAAGCGCCCCAGGAGGGAATCTGCCTGCAAGGGAAGCTGTGCAGCACATCCCTTGTTCCGCTCGCCACTTGCCTGACCGTTACGCAAAGGCCATCTCAGCTGGCTTGTAGGCGTGCCTCTGTGCTCAGAGGCAGCCCCGTGGCAGGCAGGATACAGCGGGATGTATTCTGGGCACGCAGAGTGCTGCTTCCCATGCCCGGGACAAACTGCGAGCAGGTGCCTCGCTTGCACTTCTATCTGCCGAGACTTGGAGCTGGCCAGCGCGCAGCTTCCCGCTGTGTGTGCTGCTGTCCGCAAACAGCCTCCAAACAAAGCAGGGCGCTAAGGCACGAGAACTAAGCTCCCCAGGAGGGAATCTGCCTGCGAGGGAAGCTGTGCAGCACATCCCTTGTTCCGCTCGCCACTTGCCTGACCCTTAGGCAAAGCCCATCTGGGCTGGCTTGTAGGCGCGCCTCCGTGCTCAGGAGCAGCCCCGTGGCAGGCAGGATACAGCAGGATGTCTTCTGGGCAAGCAGAGTGCTGCTTCCCATGCCCGGGACAAACTGCGAGCAGGTGCCTCGCTTGCGCTTCTATCTGCCGAGACTTGGAGCTGGCCAGCACGCAGCTTCCCGCTGTGTGTGCTGCTGTCCGCAAACAGCCTCCAAACAAAGCAGGGCGCTAAGGCAAGAGAACTAAGCGCCCCAGGACGGAATCTGCCTGCGAGGGAAGCTGTGCAGCACATCCCTTGTTCCGCTCGCCACTTGCCTGACCCTTAGGCAAAGCCCATCTCAGCTGGCTTGTAGGCGTGCCTCCGTGCTCAGGAGCAGCCCCGTGGCAGGCAGGATACAGCGGGATGTATTCTGGGCACGCAGAGTGCTGCTTCCCATGCCCGGGACAAACTGCGAGCAGGTGCCTCGCTTGCGCTTCTATCTACCGAGACTTGGAGCTGGCCAGCGCGCAGCTTCCCGCTGTGTGTGCTGCTGTCCGCAAACAGCCTCCAAACAAAGCAGGGCGCTAAGGCAAGAGAACTAAGCTCCTCAGGAGGGAATCTGCCTGCGAGGGAAGCTGTGCAGCACATCCCTTGTTCCGCTCGCCACTTGCCTGACCCTTAGGCAAAGCCCATCTCGGCTGGCTTGTAGGCACGCCTCCGTGCTCAGAGGCAGCCCAGTGGCAGGCAGGATACAGCGGGATGTATTCTGGGCACACAGAGTGCTGCTTCCCATGCCCGGGACAAACTGCGAGCAGGTGCCTCGCTTGCACTTCTATCTGCCGAGACTTGGAGCTGGCCAGCGCGCAGCTTCCCGCTGTGTGTGCTGCTGTCCGCAAACAGCCTCCAAACAAAGCAGGGCGCTAAGGCACGAGAACTAAGCTCCCCAGGAGGGAATCTGCCTGCGAGGGAAGCTGTGCAGCACATCCCTTGTTCCGCTCGCCACTTGCCTGACCCTTAGGCAAAGCCCATCTGGGCTGGCTTGTAGGCGCGCCTCCGTGCTCAGGAGCAGCCCCGTGGCAGGCAGGATACAGCGGGATGTCTTCTGGGCAAGCAGAGTGCTGCTTCCCATGCCCGGGACAAACTGCGAGCAGGTGCCTCGCTTGCGCTTCTATCTGCCGAGACTTGGAGCTGGCCAGCACGCAGCTTCCCGCTGTGTGTGCTGCTGTCCGCAAACAGCCTCCAAACAAAGCAGGGCGCTAAGGCAAGAGAACTAAGCGCCCCAGGAGGGAATCTGCCTGCGAGGGAAGCTGTGCAGCACATCCCTTGTTCCGCTCGCCACTTGCCTGACCGTTACGCAAAGCCCATCTCAGCTGGCTTGTAGGCGTGCCTCCGTGCTCAGAGGCAGCCCCGTGGCAGGCAGGATACAGCGGGATGTCTTCTGGGCACGCAGAGTGCTGCTTCCCATGCCCGGGACAAACTGCGAGCAGGTGCCTCGCTTGCGCTTCTATCTGCCGAGACTTGGAGCTGGCCAGCGCGCAGCTTCCCGCTGTGTGTGCTGCTGTCCGCAAACAGCCTCCAAACAAAGCAGGGCACTAAGGCAAGAGAACTAAGCGCCCCAGGAGGGAATCTGCCTGCGAGGGAAGCTGTGCAGCACATCCCTTGTTCCGCTCGCCACTTGCCTGACCCTTAGGCAAAGCCCAGCTCAGCTGGCTTGTAGGCATGCCTCCGTGCTCAGGAGCAGCCCCGTGGCAGGCAGGATACAGCGGGATGTATTCTGGGCACGCAGAGTGCTGCTTCCCATGCCCGGGACAAACTGCGAGCAGGTGCCTCGCTTGCGCTTCTATCTACCGAGACTTGGAGCTGGCCAGCGCGCACCTTCCCGCTGTGTGTGCTGCTGTCCGCAAACAGCCTCCAAACAAAGCAGGGCGCTAAGGCACGAGAACTAAGCTCCCCAGGAGGGAATCTGCCTGCGAGGGAAGCTGTGCAGCACATCCCTTGTTCCGCTCGCCACTTGCCTGACCCTTAGGCAAAGCCCATCTGGGCTGGCTTGTAGGCGCGCCTCCGTGCTCAGGAGCAGCCCCGTGGCAGGCAGGATACAGCGGGATGTCTTCTGGGCAAGCAGAGTGCTGCTTCCCATGCCCGGGACAAACTGCGAGCAGGTGCCTCGCTTGCGCTTCTATCTGCCGAGACTTGGAGCTGGCCAGCACGCAGCTTCCCGCTGTGTGTGCTGCTGTCCGCAAACAGCCTCCAAACAAAGCAGGGCGCTAAGGCAAGAGAACTAAGCGCCCCAGGAGGGAATCTGCCTGCGAGGGAAGCTGTGCAGCACATCCCTTGTTCCGCTCGCCACTTGCCTGACCGTTACGCAAAGCCCATCTCAGCTGGCTTGTAGGCGTGCCTCTGTGCTCAGAGGCAGCCCCGTGGCAGGCAGGATACAGCGGGATGTATTCTGGGCACGCAGAGTGCTGCTTCCCATGCCCGGGACAAACTGCGAGCAGGTGCCTCGCTTGCACTTCTATCTGCCGAGACTTGGAGCTGGCCAGCGCGCAGCTTCCCGCTGTGTGTGCTGCTGTCCGCAAACAGCCTCCAAACAAAGCAGGGCGCTAAGGCACGAGAACTAAGCTCCCCAGGAGGGAATCTGCCTGCGAGGGAAGCTGTGCAGCACATCCCTTGTTCCGCTCGCCACTTGCCTGACCCTTAGGCAAAGCCCATCTGGGCTGGCTTGTAGGCATGCCTCCGTGCTCAGGAGCAGCCCCGTGGCAGGCAGGATACAGCGGGATGTCTTCTGGGCACGCAGAGTGCTGCTTCCCATGCCCGGGACAAACTGCGAGCAGGTGCCTCGCTTGCGCTTCTATCTGCCGAGACTTGGAGCTGGCCAGCGCGCAGCTTCCCGCTGTGTGTGCTGCTGTCCGCAAACAGCCTCCAAACAAAGCAGGGCGCTAAGGCAAGAGAACTAAGCTCCTCAGGAGGGAATCTGCCTGCGAGGGAAGCTGTGCAGCACATCCCTTGTTCCGCTCGCCACTTGCCTGACCGTTACGCAAAGCCCATCTCAGCTGGCTTGTAGGCGTGCCTCCGTGCTCAGAGGCAGCCCCGTGGCAGGCAGGATACAGCGGGATGTATTCTGGGCACGCAGAGTGCTGCTTCCCATGCCCGGGACAAACTGCGAGCAGGTGCCTCGCTTGCGCTTCTATCTACCGAGACTTGGAGCTGGCCAGCGCGCAGCTTCCCGCTGTGTGTGCTGCTGTCCGCAAACAGCCTCCAAACAAAGCAGGGCGCTAAGGCAAGAGAACTAAGCTCCTCAAGAGGGAATCTGTCTGCGAGGGAAGCTGTGCAGCACATCCCTTGTTCCGCTCGCCACTTGCCTGACCCTTAGGCAAAGCCCATCTGTGCTGGGCTGTAGGCATGCCTCCGTGCTCAGGAGCAGCCCCGTGGCAGGCAGGATACAGCGGGATGTATTCTGGGCACGCAGAGTGCTGCTTCCCATGCCCGGGACAAACTGCAAGCAGGTGCCTCGCTTGCGCTTCTATCTGCCGAGACTTGGAGCTGGCCAGCACGCAGCTTCCCGCTGTGTGTGCTGCTGTCCGCAAACAGCCTCCAAACAAAGCAGGGCGCTAAGGCACGAGAACTAAGCTCCTCAGGAGGGAATCTGCCTGCGAGGGAAGCTGTGCAGCACATCCCTTGTTCCGCTCGCCACTTGCCTGACCCTTAGGCAAAGCCCATCTGGGCTGGCTTGTAGGCGTGCCTCCGTGCTCAGAGGCAGCCCCGTGGCAGGCAGGATACAGCGGGATGTCTTCTCGGCAAGCAGAGTGCTGCTTCCCATGCCTGGGACAAACTGCGAGCAGGTGCCTGGCTTGCGCTTCAATCTGCCGAGACTTGGAGCTGGCCAGCACGCAGCTTCCCGCTGTGTGTGCTGCTGTCCGCAAACAGCCTCCAAACAAAGCAGGGCGCTAAGGCAAGAGAACTAAGCGCCCCAGGACGGAATCTGCCTGCGAGGGAAGCTGTGCAGCACATCCCTTGTTCCGCTCGCCACTTGCCTGACCGTTACGCAAAGCCCATCTCAGCTGGCTTGTAGGCGTGCATCCGTGCTCAGAGGCAGCCCCGTGGCAGGCAGGATACAGCGGGATGTATTCTGGGCACGCAGAGTGCTGCTTCCCATGCCCGGGACAAACTGCGAGCAGGTGCCTCGCTTGCGCTTCTATCTGCCGAGACTTGGAGCTGGCCAGCGCGCAGCTTCCCGCTGTGTGTGCTGCTGTCCGCAAACAGCCTCCAAACAAAGCAGGGAGCTAAGGCAAGAGAACTAAGCGCCCCAGGAGGGAATCTGCCTGCGAGGGAAGCTGTGCAGCACATCCCTTGTTCCGCTCGCCACTTGCCTGACCGTTACGCAAAGCCCATCTGGGCTGGCTTGTAGGCATGCCTCCGTGCTCAGGAGCAGCCCCGTGGCAGGCAGGATACAGCGGGATGTCTTCTGGGCACGCAGAGTGCTGCTTCCCATGCTCGGGACAAACTGCAAGCAGGTGCCTCGCTTGCGCTTCTATCTGCTGAGAATTGGAGCTGGCCAGCACGCAGCTTCCCGCTGTGTGTGCTGCTGTCCGCAAACAGCCTCCAAACAAAGCAGGGCACTAAGGCAAGAGAACTAAGCTCCCCAGGAGGGAATCTGCCTGCGAGGGAAGCTGTGCAGCACATCCCTTGTTCCGCTCGCCACTTGCCTGACCCTTAGGCAAAGCCCTTCTGGGCTGGCTTGTAGGCGTGCCTCCGTGCTCAGAGGCAGCCCCGTGGCAGGCAGGATACAGCGGGATGTATTCTGGGCACGCAGAGTGCTGCTTCCCATGCCCGGGACAAACTGCGAGCAGGTGCCTCGCTTGCGCTTCTATCTACCGAGACTTGGAGCTGGCCAGCGCGCAGCTTCCCGCTGTGTGTGCTGCTGTCCGCAAACAGCCTCCAAACAAAGCAGGGCGCTAAGGCAAGAGAACTAAGCTCCTCAGGAGGGAATCTGCCTGCGAGGGAAGCTGTGCAGCACATCCCTTGTTCCGCTCGCCACTTGCCTGACCCTTAGGCAAAGCCCATCTGGGCTGGCTTGTAGGCGTGCCTCCGTGCTCAGAGGCAGCCCCGTGGCAGGCAGGATACAGCGGGATGTCTTCTCGGCAAGCAGAGTGCTGCTTCCCATGCCTGGGACAAACTGCGAGCAGGTGCCTGGCTTGCGCTTCAATCTGCCGAGACTTGGAGCTGGCCAGCACGCAGCTTCCCGCTGTGTGTGCTGCTGTCCGCAAACAGCCTCCAAACAAAGCAGGGCGCTAAGGCAAGAGAACTAAGCGCCCCAGGACGGAATCTGCCTGCGAGGGAAGCTGTGCAGCACATCCCTTGTTCCGCTCGCCACTTGCCTGACCGTTACGCAAAGCCCATCTCAGCTGGCTTGTAGGCGTGCATCCGTGCTCAGAGGCAGCCCCGTGGCAGGCAGGATACAGCGGGATGTATTCTGGGCACGCAGAGTGCTGCTTCCCATGCCCGGGACAAACTGCGAGCAGGTGCCTCGCTTGCGCTTCTATCTGCCGAGACTTGGAGCTGGCCAGCGCGCAGCTTCCCGCTGTGTGTGCTGCTGTCCGCAAACAGCCTCCAAACAAAGCAGGGAGCTAAGGCAAGAGAACTAAGCGCCCCAGGAGGGAATCTGCCTGCGAGGGAAGCTGTGCAGCACATCCCTTGTTCCGCTCGCCACTTGCCTGACCGTTACGCAAAGCCCATCTGGGCTGGCTTGTAGGCATGCCTCCGTGCTCAGGAGCAGCCCCGTGGCAGGCAGGATACAGCGGGATGTCTTCTGGGCACGCAGAGTGCTGCTTCCCATGCTCGGGACAAACTGCAAGCAGGTGCCTCGCTTGCGCTTCTATCTGCTGAGACTTGGAGCTGGCCAGCACGCAGCTTCCCGCTGTGTGTGCTGCTGTCCGCAAACAGCCTCCAAACAAAGCAGGGCACTAAGGCAAGAGAACTAAGCTCCCCAGGAGGGAATCTGCCTGCGAGGGAAGCTGTGCAGCACATCCCTTGTTCCGCTTGCCACTTGCCTGACCCTTAGGCAAAGCCCATCTCGGCTGGCTTGTAGGCATGCCTCCGTGCTCAGGAGCAGCCCCGTGGCAGGCAGGATACAGCGGGATGTATTCTGGGCACGCAGAGTGCTGCTTCCCATGCCCGGGACAAACTGCGAGCAGGTGCCTCGCTTGCGCTTCTATCTACCGAGACTTGGAGCTGGCCAGCGCGCAGCTTCCCGCTGTGTGTGCTGCTGTCCGCAAACAGCCTCCAAACAAAGCAGGGCGCTAAGGCAAGAGAACTAAGCTCCTCAGGAGGGAATCTGCCTGCGAGGGAAGCTGTGCAGCACATCCCTTGTTCTGCTCGCCACTTGCCTGACCCTTAGGCAAAGCCCATCTCGGCTGGCTTGTAGGCGCGCATCCGTGCTCAGGAGCAGCCCAGTGGCAGGCAGGATACAGCGGGATGTATTCTGGGCACACAGAGTGCTGCTTCCCATGCCCGGGACAAACTGCGAGCAGGTGCCTCGCTTGCGCTTCTATCTGCCGAGACTTGGAGCTGGCCAGCGCGCAGCTTCCCGCTGTGTGTGCTGCTGTCCGCAAACAGCCTCCAAACAAAGCAGGGCGCTAAGGCAAGAGAACTAAGCGCCCCAGGAGGGAATCTGCCTGCGAGGGAAGCTGTGCAGCACATCCCTTGTTCCGCTCGCCACTTGCCTGACCCTTAGGCAAAGCCCATCTCAGCTGGCTTGTAGGCGTGCCTCCGTGCTCAGAGGCAGCCCCGTGGCAGGCAGGATACAGCGGGATGTATTCTGGGCACGCAGAGTGCTGCTTCCCATGCCCGGGACAAACTGCGAGCAGGTGCCTCGCTTGCGCTTCTATCTGCCGAGACTTGGAGATGGCCAACGCGCAGCTTCCCGCTGTGTGTGCTGCTGTCCGCAAACAGCCTCCAAACAAAGCAGGGCACTAAGGCAAGAGAACTAAGCTCCTCAGGAGGGAATCTGCCTGCGAGGGAAGCTGTGCAGCACATCCCTTGTTCCGCTCGCCACTTGCCTGACCCTTAGGCAAAGCCCATCTGGGCTGGCTTGTAGGCGTGCCTCCGTGCTCAGGAGCAGCCCCGTGGCAGGCAGGATACAGCGGGATGTATTCTGGGCACGCAGAGTGCTGCTTCCCATGCCCGGGACAAACTGCGAGCAGGTGCCTCGCTTGCGCTTCTATCTGCCGAGACTTGGAGCTGGCCAGCGCGCAGCTTCCCGCTGTGTGTGCTGCTGTCCGCAAACAGCCTCCAAACAAAGCAGGGCACTAAGGCAAGAGAACTTAGCTCCCCAGGAGGGAATCTGCCTGCGAGGGAAGCTGTGCAGCACATCCCTTGTTCCGCTCGCCACTTGCCTGACCGTTACGCAAAGCCCATCTGGGCTGGCTTGTAGGCATGCCTCCGTGCTCAGGAGCAGCCCCGTGGCAGGCAGGATAGAGCGGGATGTATTCTGGGCACGCAGAGTGCTGCTTCCCATGCCCGGGACAAACTGCGAGCAGGTGCCTCGCTTGCGCTTCTATCTGCCGAGACTTGGAGCTGGCCAGCACGCAGCTTCCCGCTGTGTGTGCTGCTGTCCGCAAACAGCCTCCAAACAAAGCAGGGCGCTAAGGCACGAGAACTAAGCGCCCCAGGAGGGAATCTGCCTGCGAGGGAAGCTGTGCAGCACATCCCTTGTTCCGCTCGCCACTTGCCTGACCGTTACGCAAAGCCCATCTCAGCTGGCTTGTAGGCGTGCCTCTGTGCTCAGAGGCAGCCCCGTGGCAGGCAGGATACAGCGGGATGTATTCTGGGCACGCAGAGTGCTGCTTCCCATGCCCGGGACAAACTGCGAGCAGGTGCCTCGCTTGCACTTCTATCTGCCGAGACTTGGAGCTGGCCAGCGCGCAGCTTCCCGCTGTGTGTGCTGCTGTCCGCAAACAGCCTCCAAACAAAGCAGGGCGCTAAGGCACGAGAACTAAGCTCCCCAGGAGGGAATCTGCCTGCGAGGGAAGCTGTGCAGCACATCCCTTGTTCCGCTCGCCACTTGCCTGACCCTTAGGCAAAGCCCATCTGGGCTGGCTTGTAGGCATGCCTCCGTGCTCAGGAGCAGCCCCGTGGCAGGCAGGATACAGCGGGATGTCTTCTGGGCACGCAGAGTGCTGCTTCCCATGCCCGGGACAAACTGCGAGCAGGTGCCTCGCTTGCGCTTCTATCTGCCGAGACTTGGAGCTGGCCAGCACGCAGCTTCCCGCTGTGTGTGCTGCTGTCCGCAAACAGCCTCCAAACAAAGCAGGGCGCTAAGGCAAGAGAACTAAGCGCCCCAGGAGGGAATCTGCCTGCGAGGGAAGCTGTGCAGCACATCCCTTGTTCCGCTCGCCACTTGCCTGACCCTTAGGCAAAGCCCATCTGGGCTGGCTTGTAGGCGTGCCTCCGTGCTCAGGAGCAGCCCCATGGCAGGCAGGATACAGCGGGATGTCTTCTGGGCACGCAGAGTGCTGCTTCCCATGCCCGGGACAAACTGCAAGCAGGTGCCTCGCTTGCGCTTCTATGTGCTGAGAATTGGAGCTGGCCAGCACGCAGCTTCCCGCTGTGTGTACTGCTGTCCGCAAACAGCCTCCAAACAAAGCAGGGCGCTAAGGCAAGAGAACTAAGCTCCCCAGGAGGGAATCTGCCTGCGAGGGAAGCTGTGCAGCACATCCCTTGTTCCGCTCGCCACTTGCCTGACCCTTAGGCAAAGCCCATCTGTGCTGGGTTGTAGGCATGCCTCCGTGCTCAGGAGCAGCCCCGTGGCAGGCAGGATACAGCGGGATGTCTTCTGGGCACGCAGAGTGCTGCTTCCCATGCCCGGGACAAACTGCGAGCAGGTGCCTCGCTTGCGCTTCTATCTGCCGAGACTTGGAGCTGGCCAGCACGCAGCTTCCCGCTGTGTGTGCTGCTGTCCGCAAACAGCCTCCAAACAAAGCAGGGCGCTAAGGCACGAGAACTAAGCTCCCCAGGAGGGAATCTGCCTGCGAGGGAAGCTGTGCAGCACATCCCTTGTTCCGCTCGCCACTTGCCTGACCCTTAGGCAAAGCCCACCTGGGCTGGCTTGTAGGCGCGCCTCCGTGCTCAGAGGCAGCCCCGTGGCAGGCAGGATACAGCGGGATGTATTCTGGGCACGCAGAGTGCTGCTTCCCATGCCCGGGACAAACTGCGAGCAGGTGCCTCGCTTGCGCTTCTATCTGCCGAGACTTGGAGCTGGCCAGCACGCAGCTTCCCGCTGTGTGTGCTGCTGTCCGCAAACAGCCTCCAAACAAAGCAGGGCGCTAAGGCAAGAGAACTAAGCTCCTCAGGAGGGAATCTGCCTGCGAGGGAAGCTGTGCAGCACATCCCTTGTTCCGCTCGCCACTTGCCTGACCGTTACGCAAAGCCCATCTGGGCTGGCTTGTAGGCGTGCCTCCGTGCTCAGAGGCAGCCCCGTGGCAGGCAGGATACAGCGGGATGTATTCTGGGCACGCAGAGTGCTGCTTCCCATGCCCGGGACAAACTGCGAGCAGGTGCCTCGCTTGCGCTTCTATCTGCCGAGACTTGGAGCTGGCCAGTGCGCAGCTTCCCGCTGTGTGTGCTGCTGTCCGCAAACAGCCTCCAAACAAAGCAGGGCGCTAAGGCAAGAGAACTAAGCTCCTCAGGAGGGAATCTGCCTGCGAGGGAAGCTGTGCAGCACATCCCTTGCTCCGCTCGCCACTTGCCTGACCCTTAGGCAAAGCCCATCTGGGCTGGCTTGTAGGCATGCCTCTGTGCTCGGGAGCAGCCCCGTGGCAGGCAGGATACAGCGGGATGTCTTCTGGGCACGCAGAGTGCTGCTTCCCATGCCCGGGACAAACTGCGAGCAGGTGCCTCGCTTGCGCTTCTATCTGCCGAGACTTGGAGCTGGCCAGTGCGCAGCTTCCCGCTGTGTGTGCTGCTGTCCGCAAACAGCCTCCAAACAAAGCAGGGCGCTAAGGCAAGAGAACTAAGCTCCCCAGGAGGGAATCTGCCTGCGAGGGAAGCTGTGCAGCACATCCCTTGCTCCGCTCGCCACTTGCCTGACCTTTAGGCAAAGCCCATCTGGGCTGGCTTGTAGGCGTGCCTCCGTGCTCAGGAGCAGCCCCGTGGCAGGCAGGATACAGCGGGATGTATTCTGGGCACGCAGAGTGCTGCTTCCCATGCCCGGGACAAACTGCGAGCAGGTGCCTCGCTTGCGCTTCTATCTGCCGAGACTTGGAGCTGGCCAGCGCGCAGCTTCCCGCTGTGTGTGCTGCTGTCCGCAAAGAGCCTCCAAACAAAGCAGGGCGCTAAGGCACGAGAACTAAGCACCCCAGCAGGGAATCTGCCTGCGAGGGAAGCTGTGCAGCACATCCCTTGCTCCGCTCGCCACTTGCCTGACCCTTAGGCAAAGCCCATCTGGGCTGGCTTGTAGGCGTGCCTCCGTGCTCAGAGGCAGCCCCGTGGCAGGCAGGATACAGCGGGATGTATTCTGGGCACGCAGAGTGCTGCTTCCCATGCCCGGGACAAACTGCGAGCAGGTGCCTCGCTTGCGCTTCTATCTGCCGAGACTTGGAGCTGGCTAGTGCGCAGCTTCCCGCTGTGTGTGCTGCTGTCCGCAAACAGCCTCCAAACAAAGCAGGGCGCTAAGGCACGAGAACTAAGCTCCCCAGGAGGGAATCTGCCTGCGAGGGAAGCTGTGCAGCACATCCCTTGTTCCGCTCGCCACTTGCCTGACCCTTAGGCAAAGCCCATCTGGGCTGGCTTGTAGGCGTGCCTCCGTGCTCAGAGGCAGCCCCGTGGCAGGCAGGATACAGCGGGATGTCTTCTGGGCACGCAGAGTGCTGCTTCCCATGCCCGGGACAAACTGCGAGCAGGTGCCTCGCTTGCGCTTCTATCTGCCGAGACTTGGAGCTGGCCAGCGTGCAGCTTCCCGCTGTGTGTGCTGCTGTCCGCAAACAGCCTCCAAACAAAGCATAGCGCTAAGGCAAGAGAACTAAGCGCCCCAGGAGGGAATCTGCCTGCGAGGGAAACTGTGCAGCACATCCCTTGTTCCGCTCGCCACTTGCCTGACCCTTAGGCAAAGCCCATCTCGGCTGGGTTGTAGGCGTGCCTCCGTGCTCAGCAGCAGCCCCGTGGCAGGCAGGATACAGCGGGATGTATTCTGGGCACGCAGAGTGCTGCTTCCCATGCCCGGGACAAACTGCGAGCAGGTGCCTCGCTTGCGCTTCTATCTGCCGAGACTTGGAGCTGGCCAGCGCGCAGCTTCCCGCTGTGTGTGCTGCTGTCCGCAAACAGCCTCCAAACAAAGCAGGGCGCTAAGGCAAGAGAACTAAGCTCAGCAGGAGGGAATCTGTCTGCAAGGGAAGCTGTGCAGCACATCCCTTGTTCCGCTCGCCACTTGCCTGACCTTTAGGCAAAGCCCATCTGGGCTGGCTTGTAGGCGTGCCTCCGTGCTCAGGAGCAGCCCCGTGGCAGGCAGGATACAGCGGGATGTCTTCTGGGCACGCAGAGTGCTGCTTCCCATGCCCGGGACAAACTGCGAGCAGGTGCCTCGCTTGCACTTCTATCTGCCGAGACTTGGAGCTGGCCAGCGCGCAGCTTCCCGCTGTGTGTGCTGCTGTCCGCAAAGAGCCTCCAAACAAAGCAGGGCGCTAAGGCAAGAGAACTAAGCGCCCCAGGAGGGAATCTGCCTGCGAGGGAAGCTGTGCAGCACATCCCTTGCTCCGCTCACCACTTGCCTGACCCTTAGGCAAAGCCCATCTCAGCTGGGTTGTAGGCGCGCCTCTGTGCTCAGGAGCAGCCCCGTGGCAGGCAGGATACAGCGGGATGTCTTCTGGGCACGCAGAGTGCTGCTTCCCATGACCAAGATAAACTGCGAGCAGGTGCCTCGCTTGCGCTTCTATCTGCCGAGACTTGGAGCTGGCCAGCGCGCACCTTCCCGCTGTGTGTGCTGCTGTCCGCAAACAGCCTCCAAACAAAGCAGGGCGCTAAGGCAAGAGAACTAAGCTCCTCAGGAGGGAATCTGCCTGCGAGGGAAGCTGTGCAGCACATCCCTTGTTCTGCTCGCCACTTGCCTGACCCTTAGGCAAAGCCCATCTGGGCTGGCTTGTAGGCGCGCCTCCGTGCTCAGGAGCAGCCCAGTGGCAGGCAGGATACAGCGGGATGTATTCTGGGCACGCAGAGTGCTGCTTCCCATGCCCGGGACAAACTGCGAGCAGGTGCCTCGCTTGCGCTTCTATCTGCCGAGACTTGGAGCTGGCCAGCGCGCAGCTTCCCGCTGTGTGTGCTGCTGTCCGCAAACAGCCTCCAAACAAAGCAGGGCGCTAAGGCAAGAGAACTAAGCTCAGCAGGAGGGAATCTGTCTGCAAGGGAAGCTGTGCAGCACATCCCTTGTTCTGCTCGCCACTTGCCTGACCTTTAGGCAAAGCCCATCTGGGCTGGCTTGTAGGCGTGCCTCCGTGCTCAGGAGCAGCCCCGTGGCAGGCAGGATACAGCGGGATGTCTTCTGGGCACGCAGAGTGCTGCTTCCCATGCCCGGGACAAACTGCGAGCAGGTGCCTCGCTTGCACTTCTATCTGCCGAGACTTGGAGCTGGCCAGCGCGCAGCTTCCCGCTGTGTGTGCTGCTGTCCGCAAAGAGCCTCCAAACAAAGCAGGGCGCTAAGGCAAGAGAACTAAGCGCCCCAGGAGGGAATCTGCCTGCGAGGGAAGCTGTGCAGCACATCCCTTGCTCCGCTCACCACTTGCCTGACCCTTAGGCAAAGCCCATCTCGGCTGGGTTGTAGGCGCGCCTCTGTGCTCAGGAGCAGCCCCGTGGCAGGCAGGATACAGCGGGATGTCTTCTGGGCACGCAGAGTGCTGCTTCCCATGACCAAGATAAACTGCGAGCAGGTGCCTCGCTTGCGCTTCTATCTGCCGAGACTTGGAGCTGGCCAGCGCGCACCTTCCCGCTGTGTGTGCTGCTGTCCGCAAACAGCCTCCAAACAAAGCAGGGCGCTAAGGCAAGAGAACTAAGCTCCTCAGGAGGGAATCTGCCTGCGAGGGAAGCTGTGCAGCACATCCCTTGTTCTGCTCGCCACTTGCCTGACCCTTAGGCAAAGCCCATCTGGGCTGGCTTGTAGGCGCGCCTCCGTGCTCAGGAGCAGCCCAGTGGCAGGCAGGATACAGCGGGATGTATTCTGGGCACGCAGAGTGCTGCTTCCCATGCCCGGGACAAACTGCGAGCAGGTGCCTCGCTTGCGCTTCTATCTGCCGAGACTTGGAGCTGGCCAGCGCGCAGCTTCCCGCTGTGTGTGCTGCTGTCCGCAAACAGCCTCCAAACAAAGCAGGGCGCTAAGGCAAGAGAACTAAGCTCCTCAGGAGGGAATCTGCCTGCGAGGGAAGCTGTGCAGCACATCCCTTGTTCCGCTCGCCACTTGCCTGACCGTTAGGCAAAGCCCTTCTGGGCTGGCTTGTAGGCGTGCCTCCGTGCTCAGAGGCAGCCCCGTGGCAGGCAGGATACAGCGGGATGTCTTCTGGGCAAGCAGAGTGCTGCTTCCCATGCCCAGGACAAACTGCGAGCAGGTGCCTCGCTTGCGCTTCTATCTGCCGAGACTTGGAGCTGGCCAGCGCGCAGCTTCCCGCTGTGTGTGCTGCTGTCCGCAAACAGCCTCCAAACAAAGCAGGGCACTAAGGCAAGAGAACTAAGCTCCCCAGGAGGGAATCTGCCTGCGAGGGAAGCTGTGCAGCACATCCCTTGTTCCGCTCGCCACTTGCCTGACCCTTAGGCAAAGCCCATCTCAGCTGGCTTGTAGGCGTGCCTCCGTGCTCAGAGGCAGCCCCGTGGCAGGCAGGATACAGCGGGATGTCTTCTGGGCACGCAGAGTGCTGCTTCCCATGCCCGGGACAAACTGCGAGCAGGTGCCTCGCTTGCGCTTCTATCTGCCGAGACTTGGAGATGGCCAACGCGCAGCTTCCCGCTGTGTGTGCTGCTGTCCGCAAACAGCCTCCAAACAAAGCAGGGCACTAAGGCAAGAGAACTAAGCTCCTCAGGAGGGAATCTGCCTGCGAGGGAAGCTGTGCAGCACATCCCTTGTTCCGCTCGCCACTTGCCTGACCGTTAGGCAAAGCCCTTCTGGGCTGGCTTGTAGGCGTGCCTCCGTGCTCAGAGGCAGCCCCGTGGCAGGCAGGATACAGCGGGATGTCTTCTGGGCAAGCAGAGTGCTGCTTCCCATGCCCAGGACAAACTGCGAGCAGGTGCCTCGCTTGCGCTTCTATCTGCCGAGACTTGGAGCTGGCCAGCGCGCAGCTTCCCGCTGTGTGTGCTGCTGTCCGCAAACAGCCTCCAAACAAAGCAGGGCGCTAAGGCAAGAGAACTAAGCTCCCCAGGAGGGAATCTGCCTGCGAGGGAAGCTGTGCAGCACATCCCTTGTTCCGCTCGCCTCTTGCCTGACCCTTAGGCAAAGCCCATCTCAGCTGGCATGTAGGCGTGCCTCTGTGCTCAGAGGCAGCCCCGTGGCAGGCAGGATACAGCGGGATGTATTCTGGGCACGCAGAGTGCTGCTTACCATGCCCGGGACAAACTGCAAGCAGGTGCCTCGCTTGCGCTTCTATGTGCTGAGACTTGGAGCTGGCCAGCACGCAGCTTCCCGCTGTGTGTACTGCTGTCCGCAAACAGCCTCCAAACAAAGCAGGGCGCTAAGGCAAGAGAACTAAGCGCCCCAGGAGGGAATCTGCCTGCGAGGGAAGCTGTGCAGCACATCCCTTGTTCTGCTCGCCACTTGCCTGACCCTTAGGCAAAGCCCATCTGGGCTGGCTTGTAGGCATGCCTCCGTGCTCAGGAGCAGCCCCGTGGCAGGCAGGATACAGCGGGATGTCTTCTGGGCACGCAGAGTGCTGCTTCCCATGCCCGGGACAAACTGCGAGCAGGTGCCTCGCTTGCGCTTCTATCTGCCGAGACTTGGAGCTGGCCAGCACGCAGCTTCCCGCTGTGTGTGCTGCTGTCCGCAAACAGCCTCCAAACAAAGCAGGGCGCTAAGGCAAGAGAACTAAGCGCCCCAGGAGGGAATCTGCCTGCGAGGGAAGCTGTGCAGCACATCCCTTGTTCCGCTCGCCACTTGCCTGACCCTTAGGCAAAGCCCATCTGGGCTGGCTTGTAGGCGTGCCTCCGTGCTCAGGAGCAGCCCCATGGCAGGCAGGATACAGCGGGATGTCTTCTGGGCACGCAGAGTGCTGCTTCCCATGCCCGGGACAAACTGCAAGCAGGTGCCTCGCTTGCGCTTCTATGTGCTGAGAATTGGAGCTGGCCAGCACGCAGCTTCCCGCTGTGTGTACTGCTGTCCGCAAACAGCCTCCAAACAAAGCAGGGCGCTAAGGCAAGAGAACTAAGCTCCCCAGGAGGGAATCTGCCTGCGAGGGAAGCTGTGCAGCACATCCCTTGTTCCGCTCGCCACTTGCCTGACCCTTAGGCAAAGCCCATCTGTGCTGGGTTGTAGGCATGCCTCCGTGCTCAGGAGCAGCCCCGTGGCAGGCAGGATACAGCGGGATGTCTTCTGGGCACGCAGAGTGCTGCTTCCCATGCCCGGGACAAACTGCGAGCAGGTGCCTCGCTTGCGCTTCTATCTGCCGAGACTTGGAGCTGGCCAGCACGCAGCTTCCCGCTGTGTGTGCTGCTGTCCGCAAACAGCCTCCAAACAAAGCAGGGCGCTAAGGCACGAGAACTAAGCTCCCCAGGAGGGAATCTGCCTGCGAGGGAAGCTGTGCAGCACATCCCTTGTTCCGCTCGCCACTTGCCTGACCCTTAGGCAAAGCCCACCTGGGCTGGCTTGTAGGCGTGCCTCCGTGCTCAGAGGCAGCCCCGTGGCAGGCAGGATACAGCGGGATGTATTCTGGGCACGCAGAGTGCTGCTTCCCATGCCCGGGACAAACTGCGAGCAGGTGCCTCGCTTGCGCTTCTATCTGCCGAGACTTGGAGCTGGCCAGCACGCAGCTTCCCGCTGTGTGTGCTGCTGTCCGCAAACAGCCTCCAAACAAAGCAGGGCGCTAAGGCAAGAGAACTAAGCTCCTCAGGAGGGAATCTGCCTGCGAGGGAAGCTGTGCAGCACATCCCTTGTTCCGCTCGCCACTTGCCTGACCGTTACGCAAAGCCCATCTGGGCTGGCTTGTAGGCGTGCCTCCGTGCTCAGAGGCAGCCCCGTGGCAGGCAGGATACAGCGGGATGTATTCTGGGCACGCAGAGTGCTGCTTCCCATGCCCGGGACAAACTGCGAGCAGGTGCCTCGCTTGCGCTTCTATCTGCCGAGACTTGGAGCTGGCCAGTGCGCAGCTTCCCGCTGTGTGTGCTGCTGTCCGCAAACAGCCTCCAAACAAAGCAGGGCGCTAAGGCAAGAGAACTAAGCTCCTCAGGAGGGAATCTGCCTGCGAGGGAAGCTGTGCAGCACATCCCTTGCTCCGCTCGCCACTTGCCTGACCCTTAGGCAAAGCCCATCTGGGCTGGCTTGTAGGCATGCCTCTGTGCTCGGGAGCAGCCCCGTGGCAGGCAGGATACAGCGGGATGTCTTCTGGGCACGCAGAGTGCTGCTTCCCATGCCCGGGACAAACTGCGAGCAGGTGCCTCGCTTGCGCTTCTATCTGCCGAGACTTGGAGCTGGCCAGTGCGCAGCTTCCCGCTGTGTGTGCTGCTGTCCGCAAACAGCCTCCAAACAAAGCAGGGCGCTAAGGCAAGAGAACTAAGCTCCCCAGGAGGGAATCTGCCTGCGAGGGAAGCTGTGCAGCACATCCCTTGCTCCGCTCGCCACTTGCCTGACCTTTAGGCAAAGCCCATCTGGGCTGGCTTGTAGGCGTGCCTCCGTGCTCAGGAGCAGCCCCGTGGCAGGCAGGATACAGCGGGATGTATTCTGGGCACGCAGAGTGCTGCTTCCCATGCCCGGGACAAACTGCGAGCAGGTGCCTCGCTTGCGCTTCTATCTGCCGAGACTTGGAGCTGGCCAGCGCGCAGCTTCCCGCTGTGTGTGCTGCTGTCCGCAAAGAGCCTCCAAACAAAGCAGGGCGCTAAGGCACGAGAACTAAGCACCCCAGCAGGGAATCTGCCTGCGAGGGAAGCTGTGCAGCACATCCCTTGCTCCGCTCGCCACTTGCCTGACCCTTAGGCAAAGCCCATCTGGGCTGGCTTGTAGGCGTGCCTCCGTGCTCAGAGGCAGCCCCGTGGCAGGCAGGATACAGCGGGATGTATTCTGGGCACGCAGAGTGCTGCTTCCCATGCCCGGGACAAACTGCGAGCAGGTGCCTCGCTTGCGCTTCTATCTGCCGAGACTTGGAGCTGGCTAGTGCGCAGCTTCCCGCTGTGTGTGCTGCTGTCCGCAAACAGCCTCCAAACAAAGCAGGGCGCTAAGGCACGAGAACTAAGCTCCCCAGGAGGGAATCTGCCTGCGAGGGAAGCTGTGCAGCACATCCCTTGTTCCGCTCGCCACTTGCCTGACCCTTAGGCAAAGCCCATCTGGGCTGGCTTGTAGGCGTGCCTCCGTGCTCAGAGGCAGCCCCGTGGCAGGCAGGATACAGCGGGATGTCTTCTGGGCACGCAGAGTGCTGCTTCCCATGCCCGGGACAAACTGCGAGCAGGTGCCTCGCTTGCGCTTCTATCTGCCGAGACTTGGAGCTGGCCAGCGTGCAGCTTCCCGCTGTGTGTGCTGCTGTCCGCAAACAGCCTCCAAACAAAGCATAGCGCTAAGGCAAGAGAACTAAGCGCCCCAGGAGGGAATCTGCCTGCGAGGGAAACTGTGCAGCACATCCCTTGTTCCGCTCGCCACTTGCCTGACCCTTAGGCAAAGCCCATCTCGGCTGGGTTGTAGGCGTGCCTCCGTGCTCAGCAGCAGCCCCGTGGCAGGCAGGATACAGCGGGATGTATTCTGGGCACGCAGAGTGCTGCTTCCCATGCCCGGGACAAACTGCGAGCAGGTGCCTCGCTTGCGCTTCTATCTGCCGAGACTTGGAGCTGGCCAGCGCGCAGCTTCCCGCTGTGTGTGCTGCTGTCCGCAAACAGCCTCCAAACAAAGCAGGGCGCTAAGGCAAGAGAACTAAGCTCAGCAGGAGGGAATCTGTCTGCAAGGGAAGCTGTGCAGCACATCCCTTGTTCCGCTCGCCACTTGCCTGACCTTTAGGCAAAGCCCATCTGGGCTGGCTTGTAGGCGTGCCTCCGTGCTCAGGAGCAGCCCCGTGGCAGGCAGGATACAGCGGGATGTCTTCTGGGCACGCAGAGTGCTGCTTCCCATGCCCGGGACAAACTGCGAGCAGGTGCCTCGCTTGCACTTCTATCTGCCGAGACTTGGAGCTGGCCAGCGCGCAGCTTCCCGCTGTGTGTGCTGCTGTCCGCAAAGAGCCTCCAAACAAAGCAGGGCGCTAAGGCAAGAGAACTAAGCGCCCCAGGAGGGAATCTGCCTGCGAGGGAAGCTGTGCAGCACATCCCTTGCTCCGCTCACCACTTGCCTGACCCTTAGGCAAAGCCCATCTCGGCTGGGTTGTAGGCGCGCCTCTGTGCTCAGGAGCAGCCCCGTGGCAGGCAGGATACAGCGGGATGTCTTCTGGGCACGCAGAGTGCTGCTTCCCATGACCAAGATAAACTGCGAGCAGGTGCCTCGCTTGCGCTTCTATCTGCCGAGACTTGGAGCTGGCCAGCGCGCACCTTCCCGCTGTGTGTGCTGCTGTCCGCAAACAGCCTCCAAACAAAGCAGGGCGCTAAGGCAAGAGAACTAAGCTCCTCAGGAGGGAATCTGCCTGCGAGGGAAGCTGTGCAGCACATCCCTTGTTCTGCTCGCCACTTGCCTGACCCTTAGGCAAAGCCCATCTGGGCTGGCTTGTAGGCGCGCCTCCGTGCTCAGGAGCAGCCCAGTGGCAGGCAGGATACAGCGGGATGTATTCTGGGCACGCAGAGTGCTGCTTCCCATGCCCGGGACAAACTGCGAGCAGGTGCCTCGCTTGCGCTTCTATCTGCCGAGACTTGGAGCTGGCCAGCGCGCAGCTTCCCGCTGTGTGTGCTGCTGTCCGCAAACAGCCTCCAAACAAAGCAGGGCGCTAAGGCAAGAGAACTAAGCTCAGCAGGAGGGAATCTGTCTGCAAGGGAAGCTGTGCAGCACATCCCTTGTTCTGCTCGCCACTTGCCTGACCTTTAGGCAAAGCCCATCTGGGCTGGCTTGTAGGCGTGCCTCCGTGCTCAGGAGCAGCCCCGTGGCAGGCAGGATACAGCGGGATGTCTTCTGGGCACGCAGAGTGCTGCTTCCCATGCCCGGGACAAACTGCGAGCAGGTGCCTCGCTTGCACTTCTATCTGCCGAGACTTGGAGCTGGCCAGCGCGCAGCTTCCCGCTGTGTGTGCTGCTGTCCGCAAAGAGCCTCCAAACAAAGCAGGGCGCTAAGGCAAGAGAACTAAGCGCCCCAGGAGGGAATCTGCCTGCGAGGGAAGCTGTGCAGCACATCCCTTGCTCCGCTCACCACTTGCCTGACCCTTAGGCAAAGCCCATCTCGGCTGGGTTGTAGGCGCGCCTCTGTGCTCAGGAGCAGCCCCGTGGCAGGCAGGATACAGCGGGATGTCTTCTGGGCACGCAGAGTGCTGCTTCCCATGACCAAGATAAACTGCGAGCAGGTGCCTCGCTTGCGCTTCTATCTGCCGAGACTTGGAGCTGGCCAGCGCGCACCTTCCCGCTGTGTGTGCTGCTGTCCGCAAACAGCCTCCAAACAAAGCAGGGCGCTAAGGCAAGAGAACTAAGCTCCTCAGGAGGGAATCTGCCTGCGAGGGAAGCTGTGCAGCACATCCCTTGTTCTGCTCGCCACTTGCCTGACCCTTAGGCAAAGCCCATCTGGGCTGGCTTGTAGGCGCGCCTCCGTGCTCAGGAGCAGCCCAGTGGCAGGCAGGATACAGCGGGATGTATTCTGGGCACGCAGAGTGCTGCTTCCCATGCCCGGGACAAACTGCGAGCAGGTGCCTCGCTTGCGCTTCTATCTGCCGAGACTTGGAGCTGGCCAGCGCGCAGCTTCCCGCTGTGTGTGCTGCTGTCCGCAAACAGCCTCCAAACAAAGCAGGGCGCTAAGGCAAGAGAACTAAGCTCCTCAGGAGGGAATCTGCCTGCGAGGGAAGCTGTGCAGCACATCCCTTGTTCCGCTCGCCACTTGCCTGACCGTTAGGCAAAGCCCTTCTGGGCTGGCTTGTAGGCGTGCCTCCGTGCTCAGAGGCAGCCCCGTGGCAGGCAGGATACAGCGGGATGTCTTCTGGGCAAGCAGAGTGCTGCTTCCCATGCCCAGGACAAACTGCGAGCAGGTGCCTCGCTTGCGCTTCTATCTGCCGAGACTTGGAGCTGGCCAGCGCGCAGCTTCCCGCTGTGTGTGCTGCTGTCCGCAAACAGCCTCCAAACAAAGCAGGGCACTAAGGCAAGAGAACTAAGCTCCCCAGGAGGGAATCTGCCTGCGAGGGAAGCTGTGCAGCACATCCCTTGTTCCGCTCGCCACTTGCCTGACCCTTAGGCAAAGCCCATCTCAGCTGGCTTGTAGGCGTGCCTCCGTGCTCAGAGGCAGCCCCGTGGCAGGCAGGATACAGCGGGATGTCTTCTGGGCACGCAGAGTGCTGCTTCCCATGCCCGGGACAAACTGCGAGCAGGTGCCTCGCTTGCGCTTCTATCTGCCGAGACTTGGAGATGGCCAACGCGCAGCTTCCCGCTGTGTGTGCTGCTGTCCGCAAACAGCCTCCAAACAAAGCAGGGCACTAAGGCAAGAGAACTAAGCTCCTCAGGAGGGAATCTGCCTGCGAGGGAAGCTGTGCAGCACATCCCTTGTTCCGCTCGCCACTTGCCTGACCGTTAGGCAAAGCCCTTCTGGGCTGGCTTGTAGGCGTGCCTCCGTGCTCAGAGGCAGCCCCGTGGCAGGCAGGATACAGCGGGATGTCTTCTGGGCAAGCAGAGTGCTGCTTCCCATGCCCAGGACAAACTGCGAGCAGGTGCCTCGCTTGCGCTTCTATCTGCCGAGACTTGGAGCTGGCCAGCGCGCAGCTTCCCGCTGTGTGTGCTGCTGTCCGCAAACAGCCTCCAAACAAAGCAGGGCGCTAAGGCAAGAGAACTAAGCTCCCCAGGAGGGAATCTGCCTGCGAGGGAAGCTGTGCAGCACATCCCTTGTTCCGCTCGCCTCTTGCCTGACCCTTAGGCAAAGCCCATCTCAGCTGGCATGTAGGCGTGCCTCTGTGCTCAGAGGCAGCCCCGTGGCAGGCAGGATACAGCGGGATGTATTCTGGGCACGCAGAGTGCTGCTTACCATGCCCGGGACAAACTGCAAGCAGGTGCCTCGCTTGCGCTTCTATGTGCTGAGACTTGGAGCTGGCCAGCACGCAGCTTCCCGCTGTGTGTACTGCTGTCCGCAAACAGCCTCCAAACAAAGCAGGGCGCTAAGGCAAGAGAACTAAGCGCCCCAGGAGGGAATCTGCCTGCGAGGGAAGCTGTGCAGCACATCCCTTGTTCTGCTCGCCACTTGCCTGACCCTTAGGCAAAGCCCATCTCGGCTGGGTTGTAGGCATGCCTCCGTGCTCAGGAGCAGCCCCGTGGCAGGCAGGATACAGCGGGATGTATTCTGGGCACGCAGAGTGCTGCTTCCCATGCCCGGGACAAACTGCGAGCCGCTGCCTCGCTTGCGCTTCTATCTGCCGAGACTTGGAGCTGGCCAGCACGCAGCTTCCCGCTGTGTGTGCTGCTGTCCGCAAACAGCCTCCAAACAAAGCAGGGCACTAAGGCAAGAGAACTAAGCTCCCCAGGAGGGAATCTGCCTGCGAGGGAAGCTGTGCAGCACATCCCTTGTTCCGCTCGCCACTTGCCTGACCCTTAGGCAAAGCCCATCTGGGCTGGCTTGTAGGCATGCCTCCGTGCTCAGGAGCAGCCCCGTGGCAGGCAGGATACAGCGGGATGTATTCTGGGCACGCAGAGTGCTGCTTCCCATGCCCGGGACAAACTGCGAGCAGGTGCCTCGCTTGCGCTTCTATCTACCGAGACTTGGAGCTCGCCAGCGCGCAGCTTCCCGCTGTGTGTGCTGCTGTCCGCAAACAGCCTCCAAACAAAGCAGGGCGCTAAGGCAAGAGAACTAAGCTCCTCAGGAGGGAATCTGCCTGCGAGGGAAGCTGTGCAGCACATCCCTTGTTCCGCTCGCCACTTGCCTGACCCTTAGGCAAAGCCCATCTCGGCTGGCTTGTAGGCGCGCCTCCGTGCTAAGAGGCAGCCCAGTGGCAGGCAGGATACAGCGGGATGTATTCTGGGCACACAGAGTGCTGCTTCCCATGCCCGGGACAAACTGCGAGCAGGTGCCTCGCTTGCACTTCTATCTGCCGAGACTTGGAGCTGGCCAGCGCGCAGCTTCCCGCTGTGTGTGCTGCTGTCCGCAAACAGCCTCCAAACAAAGCAGGGCGCTAAGGCAAGAGAACTAAGCGCCCCAGGATGGAATCTGCCTGCGAGGGAAGCTGTGCAGCACATCCCTTGTTCCGCTCGCCACTTGCCTGACCCTTAGGCAAAGCCCATCTGGGCTGGCTTGTAGGCGTGCCTCCGTGCTCAGGAGCAGCCCCGTGGCAGGCAGGATACAGCGGGATGTATTCTGGGCACGCAGAGTGCTGCTTCCCATGCCCGGGACAAACTGCGAGCAGGTGCCTCGCTTGCGCTTCTATCTGCCGAGACTTGGAGATGGCCAGCGCGCAGCTTCCCGCTGTGTGTGCTGCTGTCCGCAAAAAGCCTCCAAACAAAGCAGGGCGCTAAGGCAAGAGAACTAAGCTCCTCAGGAGGGAATCTGTCTGCGAGGGAAGCTGTGCAGCACATCCCTTGTTCCGCTCGCCACTTGCCTGACCCTTAGGCAAAGCCCATCTCGGCTGGCTTGTAGGCGTGCCTCCGTGCTCAGGAGCAGCCCCATGGCAGGCAGGATACAGCGGGATGTCTTCTGGGCACGCAGAGTGCTGCTTCCCATGCCCGGGACAAACTGCGAGCAGGTGCCTCGCTTGCGCTTCTATCTGCCGAGACTTGGAGCTGGCCAGCGCGCAGCTTCCCGCTGTGTGTGCTGCTGTCCGCAAACAGCCTCCAAACAAAGCAGGGCACTAAGGCAAGAGAACTTAGCTCCCCAGGAGGGAATCTGCCTGCGAGGGAAGCTGTGCAGCACATCCCTTGTTCCGCTCGCCACTTGCCTGACCGTTACGCAAAGCCCATCTCGGCTGGCTTGTAGGCATGCCTCCGTGCTCAGCAGCAGCCCCGTGGCAGGCAGGATACAGCGGGATGTATTCTGGGCACGCAGAGTGCTGCTTCCCATGCCCGGGACAAACTGCAAGCAGGTGCCTCGCTTGCGCTTCTATGTGCTGAGAATTGGAGCTGGCCAGCACGCAGCTTCCCGCTGTGTGTACTGCTGTCCGCAAACAGCCTCCAAACAAAGCAGGGCGCTAAGGCAAGAGAACTAAGCGCCCCAGGAGGGAATCTGCCTGCGAGGGAAGCTGTGCAGCACATCCCTTGTTCTGCTCGCCACTTGCCTGACCCTTAGGCAAAGCCCATCTCGGCTGGGTTGTAGGCATGCCTCCGTGCTCAGGAGCAGCCCCGTGGCAGGCAGGATACAGCGGGATGTATTCTGGGCACGCAGAGTGCTGCTTCCCATGCCCGGGACAAACTGCGAGCCGCTGCCTCGCTTGCGCTTCTATCTGCCGAGACTTGGAGCTGGCCAGCACGCACCTTCCCGCTGTGTGTGCTGCTGTCCGCAAACAGCCTCCAAACAAAGCAGGGCACTAAGGCAAGAGAACTAAGCTCCCCAGGAGGGAATCTGCCTGCGAGGGAAGCTGTGCAGCACATCCCTTGTTCCGCTCGCCACTTGCCTGACCCTTAGGCAAAGCCCATCTGGGCTGGCTTGTAGGCATGCCTCCGTGCTCAGGAGCAGCCCCGTGGCAGGCAGGATACAGCGGGATGTATTCTGGGCACGCAGAGTGCTGCTTCCCATGCCCGGGACAAACTGCGAGCAGGTGCCTCGCTTGCGCTTCTATCTACCGAGACTTGGAGCTCGCCAGCGCGCAGCTTCCCGCTGTGTGTGCTGCTGTCCGCAAACAGCCTCCAAACAAAGCAGGGCGCTAAGGCAAGAGAACTAAGCTCCTCAGGAGGGAATCTGCCTGCGAGGGAAGCTGTGCAGCACATCCCTTGTTCCGCTCGCCACTTGCCTGACCCTTAGGCAAAGCCCATCTCGGCTGGCTTGTAGGCGCGCCTCCGTGCTCAGAGGCAGCCCAGTGGCAGGCAGGATACAGCGGGATGTATTCTGGGCACACAGAGTGCTGCTTCCCATGCCCGGGACAAACTGCGAGCAGGTGCCTCGCTTGCGCTTCTATCTGCCGAGACTTGGAGATGGCCAGCGCGCAGCTTCCCGCTGTGTGTGCTGCTGTCCGCAAACAGCCTCCAAACAAAGCAGGGCGCTAAGGCAAGAGAACTAAGCTCCTCAGGAGGGAATCTGCCTGCGAGGGAAGCTGTGCAGCACATCCCTTGTTCCGCTCGCCACTTGCCTGACCCTTAGGCAAAGCCCATCTGGGCTGGCTTGTAGGCGTGCCTCCATGCTCAGGAGCAGAACCATGGCAGGCAGGATACAGCGGGATGTCTTCTGGGCACGCAGAGTGCTGCTTCCCATGCCCGGGACAAACTGCGAGCAGGTGCCTCGCTTGCGCTTCTATCTGCCGAGACTTGGAGCTGGCCAGCACGCAGCTTCCCGCTGTGTGTGCTGCTGTCCGCAAACAGCCTCCAAACAAAGCAGGGCGCTAAGGCAAGAGAACTAAGCGCCCCAGGACGGAATCTGCCTGCGAGGGAAGCTGTGCAGCACATTCCTTGTTCCGCTCGCCACTTGCCTGACCGTTACGCAAAGCCCATCTCAGCTGGCTTGTAGGCGTGCCTCTGTGCTCAGAGGCAGCCCCGTGGCAGGCAGGATACAGCGGGATGTCTTCTGGGCACGCAGAGTGCTGCTTCCCATGCCCGGGACAAACTGCGAGCAGGTGCCTCGCTTGCGCTTCTATCTGCCGAGACTTGGAGATGGCCAGCGCGCAGCTTCCCGCTGTGTGTGCTGCTGTCCGCAAACAGCCTCCAAACAAAGCAGGGCGCTAAGGCAAGAGAACTAAGCTCCTCAGGAGGGAATCTGCCTGCGAGGGAAGCTGTGCAGCACATCCCTTGTTCCGCTCGCCACTTGCCTGACCCTTAGGCAAAGCCCATCTGGGCTGGCTTGTAGGCGTGCCTCCATGCTCAGGAGCAGCCCCATGGCAGGCAGGATACAGCGGGATGTCTTCTGGGCACGCAGAGTGCTGCTTCCCATGCCCGGGACAAACTGCGAGCAGGTGCCTCGCTTGCGCTTCTATCTGCCGAGACTTGGAGCTGGCCAGCGCGCAGCTTCCCGCTGTGTGTGCTGCTGTCCGCAAACAGCCTCCAAACAAAGCAGGGCACTAAGGCAAGAGAACTTAGCTCCCCAGGAGGGAATCTGCCTGCGAGGGAAGCTGTGCAGCACATCCCTTGTTCCGCTCGCCACTTGCCTGACCGTTACGCAAAGCCCATCTCAGCTGGCTTGTAGGCATGCCTCCGTGCTCAGGAGCAGCCCCGTGGCAGGCAGGATACAGCGGGATGTCTTCTGGGCACGCAGAGTGCTGCTTCCCATGCCCGGGACAAACTGCAAGCAGGTGCCTCGCTTGCGCTTCTATGTGCTGAGAATTGGAGCTGGCCAGCACGCAGCTTCCCGCTGTGTGTGCTGCTGTCCGCAAACAGCCTCCAAACAAAGCAGGGCGCTAAGGCAAGAGAACTAAGCGCCCCAGGAGGGAATCTGCCTGCGAGGGAAGCTGTGCAGCACATCCCTTGTTCCGCTCGCCACTTGCCTGACCCTTAGGCAAAGCCCATCTGGGCTGGCTTGTAGGCGCGCCTCCGTGCTCAGGAGCAGCCCCGTGGCAGGCAGGATACAGCGGGATGTCTTCTGGGCAAGCAGAGTGCTGCTTCCCATGCCCGGGACAAACTGCGAGCAGGTGCCTCGCTTGCGCTTCTATCTGCCGAGACTTGGAGCTGGCCAGCACGCAGCTTCCCGCTGTGTGTGCTGCTGTCCGCAAACAGCCTCCAAACAAAGCAGGGCGCTAAGGCAAGAGAACTAAGCGCCCCAGGAGGGAATCTGCCTGCGAGGGAAGCTGTGCAGCACATCCCTTGTTCCGCTCGCCACTTGCCTGACCGTTACGCAAAGCCCATCTCAGCTGGCTTGTAGGCGTGCCTCCGTGCTCAGAGGCAGCCCCGTGGCAGGCAGGATACAGCGGGATGTATTCTGGGCACGCAGAGTGCTGCTTCCCATGCCCGGGACAAACTGCGAGCAGGTGCCTCGCTTGCGCTTCTATCTACCGAGACTTGGAGCTGGCCAGCGCGCAGCTTCCCGCTGTGTGTGCTGCTGTCCGCAAAAAGCCTCCAAACAAAGCAGGGCGCTAAGGCAAGAGAACTAAGCTCCTCAAGAGGGAATCTGTCTGCGAGGGAAGCTGTGCAGCACATCCCTTGTTCCACTCGCCACTTGCCTGACCCTTAGGCAAAGCCCATCTGTGCTGGGCTGTAGGCATGCCTCCGTGCTCAGGAGCAGCCCCGTGGCAGGCAGGATACAGCGGGATGTATTCTGGGCACGCAGAGTGCTGCTTCCCATGCCCGGGACAAACTGCGAGCAGGTGCCTCGCTTGCGCTTCTATCTGCCGAGACTTGGAGCTGGCCAGCACGCAGCTTCCCGCTGTGTGTGCTGCTGTCCGCAAACAGCCTCCAAACAAAGCAGGGCGCTAAGGCACGAGAACTAAGCGCCCCAGGAGGGAATCTGCCTGCGAGGGAAGCTGTGCAGCACATCCCTTGTTCCGCTCGCCACTTGCCTGACCCTTAGGCAAAGCCCATCACGGCTGGCTTGTAGGCGCGCCTCCGTGCTCAGAGGCAGCCCAGTGGCAGGCAGGATACAGCGGGATGTATTCTGGGCACACAGAGTGCTGCTTCCCATGCCCGGGACAAACTGCGAGCAGGTGCCTCGCTTGCACTTCTATCTGCCGAGACTTGGAGCTGGCCAGCGCGCAGCTTCCCGCTGTGTGTGCTGCTGTCCGCAAACAGCCTCCAAACAAAGCAGGGCGCTAAGGCAAGAGAACTTAGCTCCCCAGGAGGGAATCTGCCTGCGAGGGAAGCTGTGCAGCACATCCCTTGTTCCGCTCGCCACTTGCCTGACCCTTAGGCAAAGCCCATCTCGGCTGGCTTGTAGGCGCGCCTCCGTGCTCAGAGGCAGCCCAGTGGCAGGCAGGATACAGCGGGATGTATTCTGGGCACACAGAGTGCTGCTTCCCATGCCCGGGACAAACTGCGAGCAGGTGCCTCGCTTGCACTTCTATCTGCCGAGACTTGGAGCTGGCCAGCGCGCAGCTTCCCGCTGTGTGTGCTGCTGTCCGCAAACAGCCTCCAAACGAAGCAGGGCGCTAAGGCAAGAGAACTTAGCTCCCCAGGAGGGAATCTGCCTGCGAGGGAAGCTGTGCAGCACATCCCTTGTTCCGCTCGCCACTTGCCTGACCCTTAGGCAAAGCCCATCTGGGCTGGCTTGTAGGCGCGCCTCCGTGCTCAGGAGCAGCCCCGTGGCAGGCAGGATACAGCGGGATGTCTTCTGGGCAAGCAGAGTGCTGCTTCCCATGCCCGGGACAAACTGCGAGCAGGTGCCTCGCTTGCGCTTCTATCTGCCGAGACTTGGAGCTGGCCAGCACGCAGCTTCCCGCTGTGTGTGCTGCTGTCCGCAAACAGCCTCCAAACAAAGCAGGGCGCTAAGGCAAGAGAACTAAGCGCCCCAGGAGGGAATCTGCCTGCGAGGGAAGCTGTGCAGCACATCCCTTGTTCCGCTCGCCACTTGCCTGACCGTTACGCAAAGCCCATCTCAGCTGGCTTGTAGGCGTGCCTCCGTGCTCAGAGGCAGCCCCGTGGCAGGCAGGATACAGCGGGATGTATTCTGGGCACGCAGAGTGCTGCTTCCCATGCCCGGGACAAACTGCGAGCAGGTGCCTCGCTTGCGCTTCTATCTACCGAGACTTGGAGCTGGCCAGCGCGCAGCTTCCCGCTGTGTGTGCTGCTGTCCGCAAAAAGCCTCCAAACAAAGCAGGGCGCTAAGGCAAGAGAACTAAGCTCCTCAAGAGGGAATCTGTCTGCGAGGGAAGCTGTGCAGCACATCCCTTGTTCCACTCGCCACTTGCCTGACCCTTAGGCAAAGCCCATCTGTGCTGGGCTGTAGGCATGCCTCCGTGCTCAGGAGCAGCCCCGTGGCAGGCAGGATACAGCGGGATGTATTCTGGGCACGCAGAGTGCTGCTTCCCATGCCCGGGACAAACTGCGAGCAGGTGCCTCGCTTGCGCTTCTATCTGCCGAGACTTGGAGCTGGCCAGCACGCAGCTTCCCGCTGTGTGTGCTGCTGTCCGCAAACAGCCTCCAAACAAAGCAGGGCGCTAAGGCACGAGAACTAAGCGCCCCAGGAGGGAATCTGCCTGCGAGGGAAGCTGTGCAGCACATCCCTTGTTCCGCTCGCCACTTGCCTGACCCTTAGGCAAAGCCCATCACGGCTGGCTTGTAGGCGCGCCTCCGTGCTCAGAGGCAGCCCAGTGGCAGGCAGGATACAGCGGGATGTATTCTGGGCACACAGAGTGCTGCTTCCCATGCCCGGGACAAACTGCGAGCAGGTGCCTCGCTTGCACTTCTATCTGCCGAGACTTGGAGCTGGCCAGCGCGCAGCTTCCCGCTGTGTGTGCTGCTGTCCGCAAACAGCCTCCAAACAAAGCAGGGCGCTAAGGCAAGAGAACTTAGCTCCCCAGGAGGGAATCTGCCTGCGAGGGAAGCTGTGCAGCACATCCCTTGTTCCGCTCGCCACTTGCCTGACCCTTAGGCAAAGCCCATCTCGGCTGGCTTGTAGGCGCGCCTCCGTGCTCAGAGGCAGCCCAGTGGCAGGCAGGATACAGCGGGATGTATTCTGGGCACACAGAGTGCTGCTTCCCATGCCCGGGACAAACTGCGAGCAGGTGCCTCGCTTGCACTTCTATCTGCCGAGACTTGGAGCTGGCCAGCGCGCAGCTTCCCGCTGTGTGTGCTGCTGTCCGCAAACAGCCTCCAAACGAAGCAGGGCGCTAAGGCAAGAGAACTTAGCTCCCCAGGAGGGAATCTGCCTGCGAGGGAAGCTGTGCAGCACATCCCTTGTTCCGCTCGCCACTTGCCTGACCCTTAGGCAAAGCCCATCTGGGCTGGCTTGTAGGCGTGCCTCCATGCTCAGGAGCAGCCCCATGGCAGGCAGGATACAGCGGGATGTCTTCTGGGCACGCAGAGTGCTGCTTCCCATGCCCGGGACAAACTGCGAGCAGGTGCCTCGCTTGCGCTTCTATCTGCTGAGACTTGGAGCTGGCCAGCGCGCAGCTTCCCGCTGTGTGTGCTGCTGTCCGCAAACAGCCTCCAAACAAAGCAGGGCACTAAGGCAAGAGAACTTAGCTCCCCAGGAGGGAATCTGCCTGCGAGGGAAGCTGTGCAGCACATCCCTTGTTCCGCTCGCCACTTGCCTGACCGTTACGCAAAGCCCATCTCGGCTGGCTTGTAGGCATGCCTCCGTGCTCAGGAGCAGCCCCGTGGCAGGCAGGATACAGCGGGATGTATTCTGGGCACGCAGAGTGCTGCTTCCCATGCCCGGGACAAACTGCAAGCAGGTGCCTCGCTTGCGCTTCTATGTGCTGAGAATTGGAGCTGGCCAGCACGCAGCTTCCCGCTGTGTGTGCTGCTGTCCGCAAACAGCCTCCAAACAAAGCAGGGCGCTAAGGCAAGAGAACTAAGCTCCCCAGGAGGGAATCTGCCTGCGAGGGAAGCTGTGCAGCACATCCCTTGTTCCGCTCGCCACTTGCCTGACCCTTAGGCAAAGCCCATCTGTGCTGGGTTGTAGGCATGCCTCCGTGCTCAGAGGCAGCCCCGTGGCAGGCAGGATACAGCGGGATGTATTCTGGGCACGCAGAGTGCTGCTTCCCATGCCCGGGACAAACTGCGAGCAGGTGCCTCGCTTGCACTTCTATCTGCCGAGACTTGGAGCTGGCCAGCACGCAGCTTCCCGCTGTGTGTGCTGCTGTCCGCAAACAGCCTCCAAACAAAGCAGGGCGCTAAGGCAAGAGAACTAAGCGCCCCAGGACGGAATCTGCCTGCGAGGGAAGCTGTGCAGCACATTCCTTGTTCCGCTCGCCACTTGCCTGACCGTTACGCAAAGCCCATCTGGGCTGGCTTGTAGGCGTGCCTCTGTGCTCAGAGGCAGCCCCGTGGCAGGCAGGATACAGCGGGATGTATTCTGGGCACGCAGAGTGCTGCTTCCCATGCCCGGGACAAACTGCGAGCAGGTGCCTCGCTTGCACTTCTATCTGCCGAGACTTGGAGCTGGCCAGCGCGCAGCTTCCCGCTGTGTGTGCTGCTGTCCGCAAACAGCCTCCAAACAAAGCAGGGCGCTAAGGCACGAGAACTAAGCTCCCCAGGAGGGAATCTGCCTGCGAGGGAAGCTGTGCAGCACATCCCTTGTTCCGCTCGCCACTTGCCTGACCCTTAGGCAAAGCCCATCTGGGCTGGCTTGTAGGCGCGCCTCCGTGCTCAGGAGCAGCCCCGTGGCAGGCAGGATACAGCGGGATGTCTTCTGGGCAAGCAGAGTGCTGCTTCCCATGCCCGGGACAAACTGCGAGCAGGTGCCTCGCTTGCGCTTCTATCTGCCGAGACTTGGAGCTGGCCAGCACGCAGCTTCCCGCTGTGTGTGCTGCTGTCCGCAAACAGCCTCCAAACAAAGCAGGGCGCTAAGGCAAGAGAACTAAGCGCCCCAGGAGGGAATCTGCCTGCGAGGGAAGCTGTGCAGCACATCCCTTGTTCCGCTCGCCACTTGCCTGACCATTACGCAAAGCCCATCTCAGCTGGCTTGTAGGCGTGCCTCCGTGCTCAGAGGCAGCCCCGTGGCAGGCAGGATACAGCGGGATGTATTCTGGGCACGCAGAGTGCTGCTTCCCATGCCCGGGACAAACTGCGAGCCGCTGCCTCGCTTGCGCTTCTATCTGCCGAGACTTGGAGCTGGCCAGCGCGCAGCTTCCCGCTGTGTGTGCTGCTGTCCGCAAACAGCCTCCAAACAAAGCAGGGCACTAAGGCAAGAGAACTAAGCGCCCCAGGAGGGAATCTGCCTGCGAGGGAAGCTGTGCAGCACATCCCTTGTTCCGCTCGCCACTTGCCTGACCCTTAGGCAAAGCCCATCTGGGCTGGCTTGTAGGCATGCCTCCGTGCTCAGGAGCAGCCCCGTGGCAGGCAGGATACAGCGGGATGTATTCTGGGCACGCAGAGTGCTGCTTCCCATGCCCGGGACAAACTGCGAGCAGGTGCCTCGCTTGCGCTTCTATCTACCGAGACTTGGAGCTGGCCAGCGCGCAGCTTCCCGCTGTGTGTGCTGCTGTCCGCAAACAGCCTCCAAACAAAGCAGGGCGCTAAGGCAAGAGAACTAAGCTCCTCAGGAGGGAATCTGCCTGCGAGGGAAGCTGTGCAGCACATCCCTTGTTCCGCTCGCCACTTGCCTGACCCTTAGGCAAAGCCCATCTCGGCTGGCTTGTAGGCGTGCCTCCGTGCTCAGAGGCAGCCCCGTGGCAGGCAGGATACAGCGGGATGTATTCTGGGCACACAGAGTGCTGCTTCCCATGCCCGGGACAAACTGCGAGCAGGTGCCTCGCTTGCACTTCTATCTGCCGAGACTTGGAGCTGGCCAGCGCGCAGCTTCCCGCTGTGTGTGCTGCTGTCCGCAAACAGCCTCCAAACAAAGCAGGGCGCTAAGGCACGAGAACTAAGCTCCCCAGGAGGGAATCTGCCTGCGAGGGAAGCTGTGCAGCACATCCCTTGTTCCGCTCGCCACTTGCCTGACCCTTAGGCAAAGCCCATCTGGGCTGGCTTGTAGGCGCGCCTCCGTGCTCAGGAGCAGCCCCGTGGCAGGCAGGATACAGCGGGATGTCTTCTGGGCAAGCAGAGTGCTGCTTCCCATGCCCGGGACAAACTGCGAGCAGGTGCCTCGCTTGCGCTTCTATCTGCCGAGACTTGGAGCTGGCCAGCACGCAGCTTCCCGCTGTGTGTGCTGCTGTCCGCAAACAGCCTCCAAACAAAGCAGGGCGCTAAGGCAAGAGAACTAAGCGCCCCAGGACGGAATCTGCCTGCGAGGGAAGCTGTGCAGCACATCCCTTGTTCCGCTCGCCACTTGCCTGACCCTTAGGCAAAGCCCATCTCAGCTGGCTTGTAGGCGTGCCTCCGTGCTCAGAGGCAGCCCCGTGGCAGGCAGGATACAGCGGGATGTCTTCTGGGCACGCAGAGTGCTGCTTCCCATGCCCGGGACAAACTGCGAGCAGGTGCCTCGCTTGCGCTTCTATCTGCCGAGACTTGGAGATGGCCAGCGCGCAGCTTCCCGCTGTGTGTGCTGCTGTCCGCAAACAGCCTCCAAACAAAGCAGGGCGCTAAGGCAAGAGAACTAAGCTCCTCAGGAGGGAATCTGCCTGCGAGGGAAGCTGTGCAGCACATCCCTTGTTCCGCTCGCCACTTGCCTGACCCTTAGGCAAAGCCCATCTGGGCTGGCTTGTAGGCGTGCCTCCATGCTCAGGAGCAGCCCCATGGCAGGCAGGATACAGCGGGATGTCTTCTGGGCACGCAGAGTGCTGCTTCCCATGCCCGGGACAAACTGCGAGCAGGTGCCTCGCTTGCGCTTCTATGTGCTGAGAATTGGAGCTGGCCAGCACGCAGCTTCCCGCTGTGTGTGCTGCTGTCCGCAAACAGCCTCCAAACAAAGCAGGGCGCTAAGGCACGAGAACTAAGCGCCCCAGGAGGGAATCTGCCTGTGAGGGAAGCTGTGCAGCACATCCCTTGTTCCGCTCGCCACTTGCCTGACCCTTAGGCAAAGCCCATCTGTGCTGGGTTGTAGGCATGCCTCCGTGCTCAGAGGCAGCCCCGTGGCAGGCAGGATACAGCGGGATATATTCTGGGCACGCAGAGTGCTGCTTCCCATGCCCGGGACAAACTGCGAGCAGGTGCCTCGCTTGCACTTCTATCTGCCGAGACTTGGAGCTGGCCAGCACGCAGCTTCCCGCTGTGTGTGCTGCTGTCCGCAAACAGCCTCCAAACAAAGCAGGGCGCTAAGGCAAGAGAACTAAGCGCCCCAGGAGGGAATCTGCCTGCGAGGGAAGCTGTGCAGCACATCCCTTGTTCCGCTCGCCACTTGCCTGACCGTTACGCAAAGCCCATCTCAGCTGGCTTGTAGGCGTGCCTCTGTGCTCAGAGGCAGCCCCGTGGCAGGCAGGATACAGCGGGATGTATTCTGGGCACGCAGAGTGCTGCTTCCCATGCCCGGGACAAACTGCGAGCAGGTGCCTCGCTTGCACTTCTATCTGCCGAGACTTGGAGCTGGCCAGCGCGCAGCTTCCCGCTGTGTGTGCTGCTGTCCGCAAACAGCCTCCAAACAAAGCAGGGCGCTAAGGCACGAGAACTAAGCTCCCCAGGAGGGAATCTGCCTGCGAGGGAAGCTGTGCAGCACATCCCTTGTTCCGCTCGCCACTTGCCTGACCCTTAGGCAAAGCCCATCTGGGCTGGCTTGTAGGCGCGCCTCCGTGCTCAGGAGCAGCCCCGTGGCAGGCAGGATACAGCGGGATGTCTTCTGGGCAAGCAGAGTGCTGCTTCCCATGCCCGGGACAAACTGCGAGCAGGTGCCTCGCTTGCGCTTCTATCTACCGAGACTTTGAGCTGGCCAGCACGCAGCTTCCCGCTGTGTGTGCTGCTGTCCGCAAAGAGCCTCCAAACAAAGCAGGGCGCTAAGGCAAGAGAACTAAGCGCCCCAGGAGGGAATCTGCCTGCGAGGGAAGCTGTGCAGCACATCCCTTGTTCCGCTCGCCACTTGCCTGACCGTTACGCAAAGCCCATCTCAGCTGGCTTGTAGGCGTGCCTCCGTGCTCAGAGGCAGCCCCGTGGCAGGCAGGATACAGCGGGATGTATTCTGGGCACGCAGAGTGCTGCTTCCCATGCCCGGGACAAACTGCGAGCCGCTGCCTCGCTTGCGCTTCTATCTGCCGAGACTTGGAGCTGGCCAGCGCGCAGCTTCCCGCTGTGTGTGCTGCTGTCCGCAAACAGCCTCCAAACAAAGCAGGGCACTAAGGCAAGAGAACTAAGCGCCCCAGGAGGGAATCTGCCTGCGAGGGAAGCTGTGCAGCACATCCCTTGTTCCGCTCGCCACTTGCCTGACCCTTAGGCAAAGCCCATCTGGGCTGGCTTGTAGGCATGCCTCCGTGCTCAGGAGCAGCCCCGTGGCAGGCAGGATACAGCGGGATGTATTCTGGGCACGCAGAGTGCTGCTTCCCATGCCCGGGACAAACTGCGAGCAGGTGCCTCGCTTGCGCTTCTATCTGCCGAGACTTGGAGCTGGCCAGCGCGCAGCTTCCCGCTGTGTGTGCTGCTGTCCGCAAACAGCCTCCAAACAAAGCAGGGCGCTAAGGCACGAGAACTAAGCTCCTCAGGAGGGAATCTGCCTGCGAGGGAAGCTGTGCAGCACATCCCTTGTTCCGCTCGCCACTTGCCTGACCCTTAGGCAAAGCCCATCTCGGCTGGCTTGTAGGCGTGCCTCCGTGCTCAGAGGCAGCCCCGTGGCAGGCAGGATACAGCGGGATGTATTCTGGGCACACAGAGTGCTGCTTCCCATGCCCGGGACAAACTGCGAGCAGGTGCCTCGCTTGCACTTCTATCTGCCGAGACTTGGAGCTGGCCAGCGCGCAGCTTCCCGCTGTGTGTGCTGCTGTCCGCAAACAGCCTCCAAACAAAGCAGGGCGCTAAGGCACGAGAACTAAGCTCCCCAGGAGGGAATCTGCCTGCGAGGGAAGCTGTGCAGCACATCCCTTGTTCCGCTCGCCACTTGCCTGACCCTTAGGCAAAGCCCATCTGGGCTGGCTTGTAGGCGCGCCTCCGTGCTCAGGAGCAGCCCCGTGGCAGGCAGGATACAGCGGGATGTCTTCTGGGCAAGCAGAGTGCTGCTTCCCATGCCCGGGACAAACTGCGAGCAGGTGCCTCGCTTGCGCTTCTATCTGCCGAGACTTGGAGCTGGCCAGCACGCAGCTTCCCGCTGTGTGTGCTGCTGTCCGCAAACAGCCTCCAAACAAAGCAGGGCGCTAAGGCAAGAGAACTAAGCGCCCCAGGAGGGAATCTGCCTGCGAGGGAAGCTGTGCAGCACATCCCTTGTTCCGCTCGCCACTTGCCTGACCGTTACGCAAAGCCCATCTGGGCTGGCTTGTAGGCGTGCCTCCGTGCTCAGAGGCAGCCCCGTGGCAGGCAGGATACAGCGGGATGTATTCTGGGCATGCAGAGTGCTGCTTCCCATGCCCGGGACAAACTGCGAGCCGCTGCCTCGCTTGCGCTTCTATCTGCCGAGACTTGGAGCTGGCCAGCGCGCAGCTTCCCGCTGTGTGTGCTGCTGTCCGCAAACAGCCTCCAAACAAAGCAGGGCACTAAGGCAAGAGAACTAAGCTCCCCAGGAGGGAATCTGCCTGCGAGGGAAGCTGTGCAGCACATCCCTTGTTCCGCTCGCCACTTGCCTGACCCTTAGGCAAAGCCCATCTCAGCTGGCTTGTAGGCATGCCTCCGTGCTCAGGAGCAGCCCCGTGGCAGGCAGGATACAGCGGGATGTATTCTGGGCACGCAGAGTGCTGCTTCCCATGCCCGGGACAAACTGCGAGCAGGTGCCTCGCTTGCGCTTCTATCTACCGAGACTTGGAGCTGGCCAGCGCGCAGCTTCCCGCTGTGTGTGCTGCTGTCCGCAAACAGCCTCCAAACAAAGCAGGGCGCTAAGGCAAGAGAACTAAGCTCCTCAAGAGGGAATCTGTCTGCGAGGGAAGCTGTGCAGCACATCCCTTGTTCCGCTCGCCACTTGCCTGACCCTTAGGCAAAGCCCATCTGGGCTGGGCTGTAGGCATGCCTCCGTGCTCAGGAGCAGCCCCGTGGCAGGCAGGATACAGCGGGATGTATTCTGGGCACGCAGAGTGCTGCTTCCCATGCCCGGGACAAACTGCGAGCAGGTGCCTCGCTTGCGCTTCTATCTGCCGAGACTTGGAGCTGGCCAGCACGCAGCTTCCCGCTGTGTGTGCTGCTGTCCGCAAACAGCCTCCAAACAAAGCAGGGCGCTAAGGCACGAGAACTAAGCGCCCCAGGAGGGAATCTGCCTGCGAGGGAAGCTGTGCAGCACATCCCTTGTTCCGCTCGCCACTTGCCTGACCGTTACGCAAAGCCCATCTCAGCTGGCTTGTAGGCGTGCCTCTGTGCTCAGAGGCAGCCCTGTGGCAGGCAGGATACAGCGGGATGTATTCTGGGCACGCAGAGTGCTGCTTCCCATGCCCGGGACAAACTGCGAGCAGGTGCCTCGCTTGCACTTCTATCTGCCGAGACTTGGAGCTGGCCAGCGCGCAGCTTCCCGCTGTGTGTGCTGCTGTCCGCAAACAGCCTCCAAACAAAGCAGGGCGCTAAGGCACGAGAACTAAGCTCCCCAGGAGGGAATCTGCCTGCGAGGGAAGCTGTGCAGCACATCCCTTGTTCCGCTCGCCACTTGCCTGACCCTTAGGCAAAGCCCATCTGGGCTGGCTTGTAGGCATGCCTCCGTGCTCAGGAGCAGCCCCGTGGCAGGCAGGATACAGCGGGATGTATTCTGGGCACGCAGAGTGCTGCTTCCCATGCCCGGGACAAACTGCGAGCAGGTGCCTCGCTTGCGCTTCTATCTGCCGAGACTTGGAGCTGGCCAGCGCGCAGCTTCCCGCTGTGTGTGCTGCTGTCCGCAAACAGCCTCCAAACAAAGCAGGGCGCTAAGGCAAGAGAACTAAGCTCCTCAGGAGGGAATCTGCCTGCGAGGGAAGCTGTGCAGCACATCCCTTGTTCCGCTCGCCACTTGCCTGACCCTTAGGCAAAGCCCATCTCGGCTGGCTTGTAGGCGCGCCTCCGTGCTCAGAGGCAGCCCAGTGGCAGGCAGGATACAGCGGGATGTATTCTGGGCACACAGAGTGCTGCTTCCCATGCCCAGGACAAACTGCGAGCAGGTGCCTCGCTTGCACTTCTATCTGCCGAGACTTGGAGCTGGCCAGCGCGCAGCTTCCCGCTGTGTGTGCTGCTGTCCGCAAACAGCCTCCAAACAAAGCAGGGCGCTAAGGCAAGAGAACTAAGCTCCCCAGGAGGGAATCTGCCTGCGAGGGAAGCTGTGCAGCACATCCCTTGTTCCGCTCGCCACTTGCCTGACCCTTAGGCAAAGCCCATCTGGGCTGGCTTGTAGGCGCGCCTCCGTGCTCAGGAGCAGCCCCGTGGCAGGCAGGATACAGCGGGATGTCTTCTGGGCAAGCAGAGTGCTGCTTCCCATGCCCGGGACAAACTGCGAGCAGGTGCCTCGCTTGCGCTTCTATCTGCCGAGACTTGGAGCTGGACAGCACGCAGCTTCCCGCTGTGTGTGCTGCTGTCCGCAAACAGCCTCCAAACAAAGCAGGGCGCTAAGGCAAGAGAACTAAGCGCCCCAGGACGGAATCTGCCTGCGAGGGAAGCTGTGCAGCACATCCCTTGTTCCGCTCGCCACTTGCCTGACCGTTACGCAAAGCCCATCTCAGCTGGCTTGTAGGCGTGCCTCCGTGCTCAGAGGCAGCCCCGTGGCAGGCAGGATACAGCGGGATGTATTCTGGGCACGCAGAGTGCTGCTTCCCATGCCCGGGACAAACTGCGAGCCGCTGCCTCGCTTGCGCTTCTATCTGCCGAGACTTGGAGCTGGCCAGCGCGCAGCTTCCCGCTGTGTGTGCTGCTGTCCGCAAACAGCCTCCAAACAAAGCAGGGCACTAAGGCAAGAGAACTAAGCGCCCCAGGAGGGAATCTGCCTGCGAGGGAAGCTGTGCAGCACATCCCTTGTTCCGCTCGCCACTTGCCTGACCCTTAGGCAAAGCCCATCTCAGCTGGCTTGTAGGCATGCCTCCGTGCTCAGGAGCAGCCCCGTGGCAGGCAGGATACAGCGGGATGTATTCTGGGCACGCAGAGTGCTGCTTCCCATGCCCGGGACAAACTGCGAGCAGGTGCCTCGCTTGCGCTTCTATCTACCGAGACTTGGAGCTGGCCAGCGCGCAGCTTCCCGCTGTGTGTGCTGCTGTCCGCAAACAGCCTCCAAACAAAGCAGGGCGCTAAGGCAAGAGAACTAAGCTCCTCAAGAGGGAATCTGTCTGCGAGGGAAGCTGTGCAGCACATCCCTTGTTCCGCTCGCCACTTGCCTGACCCTTAGGCAAAGCCCATCTGTGCTGGGCTGTAGGCATGCCTCTGTGCTCAGAGGCAGCCCCGTGGCAGGCAGGATACAGCGGGATGTATTCTGGGCACGCAGAGTGCTGCTTCCCATGCCCGGGACAAACTGCGAGCAGGTGCCTCGCTTGCGCTTCTATCTGCCGAGACTTGGAGCTGGCCAGCACGCAGCTTCCCGCTGTGTGTGCTGCTGTCCGCAAACAGCCTCCAAACAAAGCAGGGCGCTAAGGCACGAGAACTAAGCTCCTCAGGAGGGAATCTGCCTGCGAGGGAAGCTGTGCAGCACATCCCTTGTTCCGCTCGCCACTTGCCTGACCCTTAGGCAAAGCCCATCTGGGCTGGCTTGTAGGCGTGCCTCCGTGCTCAGAGGCAGCCCCGTGGCAGGCAGGATACAGCGGGATGTCTTCTCGGCAAGCAGAGTGCTGCTTCCCATGCCTGGGACAAACTGCGAGCAGGTGCCTCGCTTGCGCTTCTATCTGCCGAGACTTGGAGCTGGCCAGCACGCAGCTTCCCGCTGTGTGTGCTGCTGTCTGCAAACAGCCTCCAAACAAAGCAGGGCGCTAAGGCAAGAGAACTAAGCGCCCCAGGACGGAATCTGCCTGCGAGGGAAGCTGTGCAGCACATCCCTTGTTCCGCTCGCCACTTGCCTGACCGTTACGCAAAGCCCATCTCAGCTGGCTTGTAGGCGTGCATCCGTGCTCAGAGGCAGCCCCGTGGCAGGCAGGATACAGCGGGATGTATTCTGGGCACGCAGAGTGCTGCTTCCCATGCCCGGGACAAACTGCGAGCAGGTGCCTCGCTTGCGCTTCTATCTGCCGAGACTTGGAGCTGGCCAGCACGCAGCTTCCCGCTGTGTGTGCTGCTGTCCGCAAACAGCCTCCAAACAAAGCAGGGCGCTAAGGCAAGAGAACTAAGCGCCCCAGGACGGAATCTGCCTGCGAGGGAAGCTGTGCAGCACATCCCTTGTTCCGCTCGCCACTTGCCTGACCGTTACGCAAAGCCCATCTCAGCTGGCTTGTAGGCGTGCCTCCGTGCTCAGAGGCAGCCCCGTGGCAGGCAGGATACAGCGGGATGTATTCTGGGCACGCAGAGTGCTGCTTCCCATGCCCGGGACAAACTGCGAGCCGCTGCCTCGCTTGCGCTTCTATCTGCCGAGACTTGGAGCTGGCCAGCGCGCAGCTTCCCGCTGTGTGTGCTGCTGTCCGCAAACAGCCTCCAAACAAAGCAGGGCACTAAGGCAAGAGAACTAAGCGCCCCAGGAGGGAATCTGCCTGCGAGGGAAGCTGTGCAGCACATCCCTTGTTCCGCTCGCCACTTGCCTGACCCTTAGGCAAAGCCCATCTCAGCTGGCTTGTAGGCATGCCTCCGTGCTCAGGAGCAGCCCCGTGGCAGGCAGGATACAGCGGGATGTATTCTGGGCACGCAGAGTGCTGCTTCCCATGCCCGGGACAAACTGCGAGCAGGTGCCTCGCTTGCGCTTCTATCTACCGAGACTTGGAGCTGGCCAGCGCGCAGCTTCCCGCTGTGTGTGCTGCTGTCCGCAAACAGCCTCCAAACAAAGCAGGGCGCTAAGGCAAGAGAACTAAGCTCCTCAAGAGGGAATCTGCCTGCGAGGGAAGCTGTGCAGCACATCCCTTGTTCCGCTCGCCACTTGCCTGACCCTTAGGCAAAGCCCATCTGTGCTGGGCTGTAGGCATGCCTCTGTGCTCAGAGGCAGCCCCGTGGCAGGCAGGATACAGCGGGATGTATTCTGGGCACGCAGAGTGCTGCTTCCCATGCCCGGGACAAACTGCGAGCAGGTGCCTCGCTTGCGCTTCTATCTGCCGAGACTTGGAGCTGGCCAGCACGCAGCTTCCCGCTGTGTGTGCTGCTGTCTGCAAACAGCCTCCAAACAAAGCAGGGCGCTAAGGCACGAGAACTAAGCTCCTCAGGAGGGAATCTGCCTGCGAGGGAAGCTGTGCAGCACATCCCTTGTTCCGCTCGCCACTTGCCTGACCCTTAGGCAAAGCCCATCTGGGCTGGCTTGTAGGCGTGCCTCCGTGCTCAGAGGCAGCCCCGTGGCAGGCAGGATACAGCGGGATGTCTTCTCGGCAAGCAGAGTGCTGCTTCCCATGCCTGGGACAAACTGCGAGCAGGTGCCTCGCTTGCGCTTCTATCTGCCGAGACTTGGAGCTGGCCAGCACGCAGCTTCCCGCTGTGTGTGCTGCTGTCCGCAAACAGCCTCCAAACAAAGCAGGGCGCTAAGGCAAGAGAACTAAGCGCCCCAGGACGGAATCTGCCTGCGAGGGAAGCTGTGCAGCACATCCCTTGTTCCGCTCGCCACTTGCCTGACCGTTACGCAAAGCCCATCTCAGCTGGCTTGTAGGCGTGCCTCCGTGCTCAGAGGCAGCCCCGTGGCAGGCAGGATACAGCGGGATGTATTCTGGGCACGCAGAGTGCTGCTTCCCATGCCCGGGACAAACTGCGAGCAGGTGCCTCGCTTGCGCTTCTATCTGCCGAGACTTGGAGCTGGCCAGCACGCAGCTTCCCGCTGTGTGTGCTGCTGTCCGCAAACAGCCTCCAAACAAAGCAGGGCGCTAAGGCACGAGAACTAAGCTCCCCAGGAGGGAATCTGCCTGCGAGGGAAGCTGTGCAGCACATCCCTTGTTCCGCTCGCCACTTGCCTGACCCTTAGGCAAAGCCCATCTGGGCTGGCTTGTAGGCGCGCCTCCGTGCTCAGGAGCAGCCCCGTGGCAGGCAGGATACAGCGGGATGTCTTCTGGGCAAGCAGAGTGCTGCTTCCCATGCCCGGGACAAACTGCGAGCAGGTGCCTCGCTTGCGCTTCTATCTGCCGAGACTTGGAGCTGGCCAGCACGCAGCTTCCCGCTGTGTGTGCTGCTGTCTGCAAACAGCCTCCAAACAAAGCAGGGCGCTAAGGCAAGAGAACTAAGCGCCCCAGGAGGGAATCTGCCTGCGAGGGAAGCTGTGCAGCACATCCCTTGTTCCGCTCGCCACTTGCCTGACCGTTACGCAAAGCCCATCTGGGCTGGCTTGTAGGCGTGCCTCCGTGCTCAGAGGCAGCCCCGTGGCAGGCAGGATACAGCGGGATGTATTCTGGGCACGCAGAGTGCTGCTTCCCATGCCCGGGACAAACTGCGAGCCGCTGCCTCGCTTGCGCTTCTATCTGCCGAGACTTGGAGCTGGCCAGCGCGCAGCTTCCCGCTGTGTGTGCTGCTGTCCGCAAACAGCCTCCAAACAAAGCAGGGCACTAAGGCAAGAGAACTAAGCTCCCCAGGAGGGAATCTGCCTGCGAGGGAAGCTGTGCAGCACATCCCTTGTTCCGCTCGCCACTTGCCTGACCCTTAGGCAAAGCCCATCTCAGCTGGCTTGTAGGCATGCCTCCGTGCTCAGGAGCAGCCCCGTGGCAGGCAGGATACAGCGGGATGTATTCTGGGCACGCAGAGTGCTGCTTCCCATGCCCGGGACAAACTGCGAGCAGGTGCCTCGCTTGCGCTTCTATCTACCGAGACTTGGAGCTGGCCAGCGCGCAGCTTCCCGCTGTGTGTGCTGCTGTCCGCAAACAGCCTCCAAACAAAGCAGGGCGCTAAGGCAAGAGAACTAAGCTCCTCAAGAGGGAATCTGTCTGCGAGGGAAGCTGTGCAGCACATCCCTTGTTCCGCTCGCCACTTGCCTGACCCTTAGGCAAAGCCCATCTGGGCTGGGCTGTAGGCATGCCTCCGTGCTCAGGAGCAGCCCCGTGGCAGGCAGGATACAGCGGGATGTATTCTGGGCACGCAGAGTGCTGCTTCCCATGCCCGGGACAAACTGCGAGCAGGTGCCTCGCTTGCGCTTCTATCTGCCGAGACTTGGAGCTGGCCAGCACGCAGCTTCCCGCTGTGTGTGCTGCTGTCCGCAAACAGCCTCCAAACAAAGCAGGGCGCTAAGGCACGAGAACTAAGCGCCCCAGGAGGGAATCTGCCTGCGAGGTAAGCTGTGCAGCACATCCCTTGTTCCGCTCGCCACTTGCCTGACCGTTACGCAAAGCCCATCTCAGCTGGCTTGTAGGCGTGCCTCTGTGCTCAGAGGCAGCCCTGTGGCAGGCAGGATACAGCGGGATGTATTCTGGGCACGCAGAGTGCTGCTTCCCATGCCCGGGACAAACTGCGAGCAGGTGCCTCGCTTGCACTTCTATCTGCCGAGACTTGGAGCTGGCCAGCGCGCAGCTTCCCGCTGTGTGTGCTGCTGTCCGCAAACAGCCTCCAAACAAAGCAGGGCGCTAAGGCACGAGAACTAAGCTCCCCAGGAGGGAATCTGCCTGCGAGGGAAGCTGTGCAGCACATCCCTTGTTCCGCTCGCCACTTGCCTGACCCTTAGGCAAAGCCCATCTGGGCTGGCTTGTAGGCATGCCTCCGTGCTCAGGAGCAGCCCCGTGGCAGGCAGGATACAGCGGGATGTATTCTGGGCACGCAGAGTGCTGCTTCCCATGCCCGGGACAAACTGCGAGCAGGTGCCTCGCTTGCGCTTCTATCTGCCGAGACTTGGAGCTGGCCAGCGCGCAGCTTCCCGCTGTGTGTGCTGCTGTCCGCAAACAGCCTCCAAACAAAGCAGGGCGCTAAGGCAAGAGAACTAAGCTCCTCAGGAGGGAATCTGCCTGCGAGGGAAGCTGTGCAGCACATCCCTTGTTCCGCTCGCCACTTGCCTGACCCTTAGGCAAAGCCCATGTGGGCTGGCTTGTAGGAGTGCCTCCGTGCTCAGAGGCAGCCCCGTGGCAGGCAGGATACAGCGGGATGTATTCTGGGCACGCAGAGTGCTGCTTCCCATGCCCGGGACAAACTGCGAGCCGCTGCCTCGCTTGCGCTTCTATCTGCCGAGACTTGGAGCTGGCCAGCGCGCAGCTTCCCGCTGTGTGTGCTGCTGTCCGCAAACAGCCTCCAAACAAAGCAGGGCACTAAGGCAAGAGAACTAAGCGCCCCAGGAGGGAATCTGCCTGCGAGGGAAGCTGTGCAGCACATCCCTTGTTCCGCTCGCCACTTGCCTGACCCTTAGGCAAAGCCCATCTGGGCTGGCTTGTAGGCATGCCTCCGTGCTCAGGAGCAGCCCCGTGGCAGGCAGGATACAGCGGGATGTATTCTGGGCACGCAGAGTGCTGCTTCCCATGCCCGGGACAAACTGCGAGCAGGTGCCTCGCTTGCGCTTCTATCTACCGAGACTTGGAGCTGGCCAGCGCGCAGCTTCCCGCTGTGTGTGCTGCTGTCCGCAAACAGCCTCCAAACAAAGCAGGGCGCTAAGGCAAGAGAACTAAGCTCCTCAGGAGGGAATCTGCCTGCGAGGGAAGCTGTGCAGCACATCCCTTGTTCCGCTCGCCACTTGCCTGACCCTTAGGCAAAGCCCATCTCGGCTGGCTTGTAGGCGTGCCTCCGTGCTCAGAGGCAGCCCCGTGGCAGGCAGGATACAGCGGGATGTATTCTGGGCACACAGAGTGCTGCTTCCCATGCCCGGGACAAACTGCGAGCAGGTGCCTCGCTTGCACTTCTATCTGCCGAGACTTGGAGCTGGCCAGCGCGCAGCTTCCCGCTGTGTGTGCTGCTGTCCGCAAACAGCCTCCAAACAAAGCAGGGCGCTAAGGCACGAGAACTAAGCTCCCCAGGAGGGAATCTGCCTGCGAGGGAAGCTGTGCAGCACATCCCTTGTTCCGCTCGCCACTTGCCTGACCCTTAGGCAAAGCCCATCTGGGCTGGCTTGTAGGCGCGCCTCCGTGCTCAGGAGCAGCCCCGTGGCAGGCAGGATACAGCGGGATGTCTTCTGGGCAAGCAGAGTGCTGCTTCCCATGCCCGGGACAAACTGCGAGCAGGTGCCTCGCTTGCGCTTCTATCTGCCGAGACTTGGAGCTGGCCAGCACGCAGCTTCCCGCTGTGTGTGCTGCTGTCCGCAAACAGCCTCCAAACAAAGCAGGGCGCTAAGGCAAGAGAACTAAGCGCCCCAGGAGGGAATCTGCCTGCGAGGGAAGCTGTGCAGCACATCCCTTGTTCCGCTCGCCACTTGCCTGACCGTTACGCAAAGCCCATCTGGGCTGGCTTGTAGGCGTGCCTCCGTGCTCAGAGGCAGCCCCGTGGCAGGCAGGATACAGCGGGATGTATTCTGGGCACGCAGAGTGCTGCTTCCCATGCCCGGGACAAACTGCGAGCCGCTGCCTCGCTTGCGCTTCTATCTGCCGAGACTTGGAGCTGGCCAGCGCGCAGCTTCCCGCTGTGTGTGCTGCTGTCCGCAAACAGCCTCCAAACAAAGCAGGGCACTAAGGCAAGAGAACTAAGCGCCCCAGGAGGGAATCTGCCTGCGAGGGAAGCTGTGCAGCACATCCCTTGTTCCGCTCGCCACTTGCCTGACCCTTAGGCAAAGCCCATCTCAGCTGGCTTGTAGGCATGCCTCCGTGCTCAGGAGCAGCCCCGTGGCAGGCAGGATACAGCGGGATGTATTCTGGGCACGCAGAGTGCTGCTTCCCATGCCCGGGACAAACTGCGAGCAGGTGCCTCGCTTGCGCTTCTATCTGCCGAGACTTGGAGCTGGCCAGCGCGCAGCTTCCCGCTGTGTGTGCTGCTGTCCGCAAACAGCCTCCAAACAAAGCAGGGCGCTAAGGCAAGAGAACTAAGCTCCTCAAGAGGGAATCTGTCTGCGAGGGAAGCTGTGCAGCACATCCCTTGTTCCGCTCGCCACTTGCCTGACCCTTAGGCAAAGCCCATCTGGGCTGGGCTGTAGGCATGCCTCCGTGCTCAGGAGCAGCCCCGTGGCAGGCAGGATACAGCGGGATGTATTCTGGGCACGCAGAGTGCTGCTTCCCATGCCCGGGACAAACTGCGAGCAGGTGCCTCGCTTGCGCTTCTATCTGCCGAGACTTGGAGCTGGCCAGCACGCAGCTTCCCGCTGTGTGTGCTGCTGTCCGCAAACAGCCTCCAAACAAAGCAGGGCGCTAAGGCACGAGAACTAAGCGCCCCAGGAGGGAATCTGCCTGCGAGGGAAGCTGTGCAGCACATCCCTTGTTCCGCTCGCCACTTGCCTGACCGTTACGCAAAGCCCATCTCAGCTGGCTTGTAGGCGTGCCTCTGTGCTCAGAGGCAGCCCTGTGGCAGGCAGGATACAGCGGGATGTATTCTGGGCACGCAGAGTGCTGCTTCCCATGCCCGGGACAAACTGCGAGCAGGTGCCTCGCTTGCACTTCTATCTGCCGAGACTTGGAGCTGGCCAGCGCGCAGCTTCCCGCTGTGTGTGCTGCTGTCCGCAAACAGCCTCCAAACAAAGCAGGGCGCTAAGGCACGAGAACTAAGCTCCCCAGCAGGGAATCTGCCTGCGAGGGAAGCTGTGCAGCACATCCCTTGTTCCGCTCGCCACTTGCCTGACCGTTACGCAAAGCCCATCTCAGCTGGCTTGTAGGCGTGCCTCCGTGCTCAGAGGCAGCCCCGTGGCAGGCAGGATACAGCGGGATGTATTCTGGGCACGCAGAGTGCTGCTTCCCATGCCCGGGACAAACTGCGAGCCGCTGCCTCGCTTGCGCTTCTATCTGCCGAGACTTGGAGCTGGCCAGCGCGCAGCTTCCCGCTGTGTGTGCTGCTGTCCGCAAACAGCCTCCAAACAAAGCAGGGCACTAAGGCAAGAGAACTAAGCGCCCCAGGAGGGAATCTGCCTGCGAGGGAAGCTGTGCAGCACATCCCTTGTTCCACTCGCCACTTGCCTGACCCTTAGGCAAAGCCCATCTCAGCTGGCTTGTAGGCATGCCTCCGTGCTCAGGAGCAGCCCCGTGGCAGGCAGGATACAGCGGGATGTATTCTGGGCACGCAGAGTGCTGCTTCCCATGCCCGGGACAAACTGCGAGCAGGTGCCTCGCTTGCACTTCTATCTGCCGAGACTTGGAGCTGGCCAGCGCGCAGCTTCCCGCTGTGTGTGCTGCTGTCCGCAAACAGCCTCCAAACAAAGCAGGGCGCTAAGGCACGAGAACTAAGCTCCCCAGGAGGGAATCTGCCTGCGAGGGAAGCTGTGCAGCACATCCCTTGTTCCGCTCGCCACTTGCCTGACCCTTAGGCAAAGCCCATCTGGGCTGGCTTGTAGGCGCGCCTCCGTGCTCAGGAGCAGCCCCGTGGCAGGCAGGATACAGCGGGATGTCTTCTGGGCAAGCAGAGTGCTGCTTCCCATGCCCGGGACAAACTGCGAGCAGGTGCCTCGCTTGCGCTTCTATCTGCCGAGACTTGGAGCTGGCCAGCACGCAGCTTCCCGCTGTGTGTGCTGCTGTCCGCAAACAGCCTCCAAACAAAGCAGGGCGCTAAGGCAAGAGAACTAAGCGCCCCAGGAGGGAATCTGCCTGCGAGGGAAGCTGTGCAGCACATCCCTTGTTCCGCTCGCCACTTGCCTGACCGTTACGCAAAGCCCATCTCAGCTGGCTTGTAGGCGTGCCTCCGTGCTCAGAGGCAGCCCCGTGGCAGGCAGGATACAGCGGGATGTATTCTGGGCACGCAGAGTGCTGCTTCCCATGCCCGGGACAAACTGCGAGCCGCTGCCTCGCTTGCGCTTCTATCTGCCGAGACTTGGAGCTGGCCAGCGCGCAGCTTCCCGCTGTGTGTGCTGCTGTCCGCAAACAGCCTCCAAACAAAGCAGGGCGCTAAGGCAAGAGAACTAAGCGCCCCAGGAGGGAATCTGCCTGCGAGGGAAGCTGTGCAGCACATCCCTTGTTCCGCTCGCCACTTGCCTGACCCTTAGGCAAAGCCCATCTGGGCTGGCTTGTAGGCATGCCTCCGTGCTCAGGAGCAGCCCCGTGGCAGGCAGGATACAGCGGGATGTATTCTGGGCACGCAGAGTGCTGCTTCCCATGCCCGGGACAAACTGCGAGCAGGTGCCTCGCTTGCGCTTCTATCTACCGAGACTTGGAGCTGGCCAGCGCGCAGCTTCCCGCTGTGTGTGCTGCTGTCCGCAAACAGCCTCCAAACAAAGCAGGGCGCTAAGGCAAGAGAACTAAGCTCCTCAGGAGGGAATCTGCCTGCGAGGGAAGCTGTGCAGCACATCCCTTGTTCCGCTCGCCACTTGCCTGACCCTTAGGCAAAGCCCATCTCGGCTGGCTTGTAGGCGTGCCTCCGTGCTCAGAGGCAGCCCCGTGGCAGGCAGGATACAGCGGGATGTATTCTGGGCACACAGAGTGCTGCTTCCCATGCCCGGGACAAACTGCGAGCAGGTGCCTCGCTTGCACTTCTATCTGCCGAGACTTGGAGCTGGCCAGCGCGCAGCTTCCCGCTGTGTGTGCTGCTGTCCGCAAACAGCCTCCAAACAAAGCAGGGCGCTAAGGCACGAGAACTAAGCTCCCCAGGAGGGAATCTGCCTGCGAGGGAAGCTGTGCAGCACATCCCTTGTTCCGCTCGCCACTTGCCTGACCCTTAGGCAAAGCCCATCTGGGCTGGCTTGTAGGCGCGCCTCCGTGCTCAGGAGCAGCCCCGTGGCAGGCAGGATACAGCGGGATGTCTTCTGGGCAAGCAGAGTGCTGCTTCCCATGCCCGGGACAAACTGCGAGCAGGTGCCTCGCTTGCGCTTCTATCTGCCGAGACTTGGAGCTGGCCAGCACGCAGCTTCCCGCTGTGTGTGCTGCTGTCCGCAAACAGCCTCCAAACAAAGCAGGGCGCTAAGGCAAGAGAACTAAGCGCCCCAGGAGGGAATCTGCCTGCGAGGGAAGCTGTGCAGCACATCCCTTGTTCCGCTCGCCACTTGCCTGACCGTTACGCAAAGCCCATCTGGGCTGGCTTGTAGGCGTGCCTCCGTGCTCAGAGGCAGCCCCGTGGCAGGCAGGATACAGCGGGATGTATTCTGGGCACGCAGAGTGCTGCTTCCCATGCCCGGGACAAACTGCGAGCCGCTGCCTCGCTTGCGCTTCTATCTGCCGAGACTTGGAGCTGGCCAGCGCGCAGCTTCCCGCTGTGTGTGCTGCTGTCCGCAAACAGCCTCCAAACAAAGCAGGGCACTAAGGCAAGAGAACTAAGCGCCCCAGGAGGGAATCTGCCTGCGAGGGAAGCTGTGCAGCACATCCCTTGTTCCGCTCGCCACTTGCCTGACCCTTAGGCAAAGCCCATCTCAGCTGGCTTGTAGGCATGCCTCCGTGCTCAGGAGCAGCCCCGTGGCAGGCAGGATACAGCGGGATGTATTCTGGGCACGCAGAGTGCTGCTTCCCATGCCCGGGACAAACTGCGAGCAGGTGCCTCGCTTGCGCTTCTATCTGCCGAGACTTGGAGCTGGCCAGCGCGCAGCTTCCCGCTGTGTGTGCTGCTGTCCGCAAACAGCCTCCAAACAAAGCAGGGCGCTAAGGCAAGAGAACTAAGCTCCTCAAGAGGGAATCTGTCTGCGAGGGAAGCTGTGCAGCACATCCCTTGTTCCGCTCGCCACTTGCCTGACCCTTAGGCAAAGCCCATCTGGGCTGGGCTGTAGGCATGCCTCCGTGCTCAGGAGCAGCCCCGTGGCAGGCAGGATACAGCGGGATGTATTCTGGGCACGCAGAGTGCTGCTTCCCATGCCCGGGACAAACTGCGAGCAGGTGCCTCGCTTGCGCTTCTATCTGCCGAGACTTGGAGCTGGCCAGCACGCAGCTTCCCGCTGTGTGTGCTGCTGTCCGCAAACAGCCTCCAAACAAAGCAGGGCGCTAAGGCACGAGAACTAAGCTCCCCAGGAGGGAATCTGCCTGCGAGGTAAGCTGTGCAGCACATCCCTTGTTCCGCTCGCCACTTGCCTGACCGTTACGCAAAGCCCATCTCAGCTGGCTTGTAGGCGTGCCTCTGTGCTCAGAGGCAGCCCTGTGGCAGGCAGGATACAGCGGGATGTATTCTGGGCACGCAGAGTGCTGCTTCCCATGCCCGGGACAAACTGCGAGCAGGTGCCTCGCTTGCACTTCTATCTGCCGAGACTTGGAGCTGGCCAGCGCGCAGCTTCCCGCTGTGTGTGCTGCTGTCCGCAAACAGCCTCCAAACAAAGCAGGGCGCTAAGGCACGAGAACTAAGCTCCCCAGCAGGGAATCTGCCTGCGAGGGAAGCTGTGCAGCACATCCCTTGTTCCGCTCGCCACTTGCCTGACCGTTACGCAAAGCCCATCTCAGCTGGCTTGTAGGCGTGCCTCCGTGCTCAGAGGCAGCCCCGTGGCAGGCAGGATACAGCGGGATGTATTCTGGGCACGCAGAGTGCTGCTTCCCATGCCCGGGACAAACTGCGAGCCGCTGCCTCGCTTGCGCTTCTATCTGCCGAGACTTGGAGCTGGCCAGCGCGCAGCTTCCCGCTGTGTGTGCTGCTGTCCGCAAACAGCCTCCAAACAAAGCAGGGCACTAAGGCAAGAGAACTAAGCGCCCCAGGAGGGAATCTGCCTGCGAGGGAAGCTGTGCAGCACATCCCTTGTTCCACTCGCCACTTGCCTGACCCTTAGGCAAAGCCCATCTCAGCTGGCTTGTAGGCATGCCTCCGTGCTCAGGAGCAGCCCCGTGGCAGGCAGGATACAGCGGGATGTCTTCTGGGCACGCAGAGTGCTGCTTCCCATGCCCGGGACAAACTGCGAGCAGGTGCCTCGCTTGCACTTCTATCTGCCGAGACTTGGAGCTGGCCAGCGCGCAGCTTCCCGCTGTGTGTGCTGCTGTCCGCAAACAGCCTCCAAACAAAGCAGGGCACTAAGGCAAGAGAACTAAGCGCCCCAGGAGGGAATCTGCCTGCGAGGGAAGCTGTGCAGCACATCCCTTGTTCCGCTCGCCACTTGCCTGACCCTTAGGCAAAGCCCATCTCAGCTGGCTTGTAGGCATGCCTCCGTGCTCAGGAGCAGCCCCGTGGCAGGCAGGATACAGCGGGATGTATTCTGGGCACGCAGAGTGCTGCTTCCCATGCCCGGGACAAACTGCGAGCAGGTGCCTCGCTTGCGCTTCTATCTGCCGAGACTTGGAGCTGGCCAGCGCGCAGCTTCCCGCTGTGTGTGCTGCTGTCCGCAAACAGCCTCCAAACAAAGCAGGGCGCTAAGGCAAGAGAACTAAGCTCCTCAAGAGGGAATCTGTCTGCGAGGGAAGCTGTGCAGCACATCCCTTGTTCCGCTCGCCACTTGCCTGACCCTTAGGCAAAGCCCATCTGGGCTGGGCTGTAGGCATGCCTCCGTGCTCAGGAGCAGCCCCGTGGCAGGCAGGATACAGCGGGATGTATTCTGGGCACGCAGAGTGCTGCTTCCCATGCCCGGGACAAACTGCGAGCAGGTGCCTCGCTTGCGCTTCTATCTGCCGAGACTTGGAGCTGGCCAGCACGCAGCTTCCCGCTGTGTGTGCTGCTGTCCGCAAACAGCCTCCAAACAAAGCAGGGCGCTAAGGCACGAGAACTAAGCGCCCCAGGAGGGAATCTGCCTGCGAGGTAAGCTGTGCAGCACATCCCTTGTTCCGCTCGCCACTTGCCTGACCGTTACGCAAAGCCCATCTCAGCTGGCTTGTAGGCGTGCCTCTGTGCTCAGAGGCAGCCCTGTGGCAGGCAGGATACAGCGGGATGTATTCTGGGCACGCAGAGTGCTGCTTCCCATGCCCGGGACAAACTGCGAGCAGGTGCCTCGCTTGCACTTCTATCTGCCGAGACTTGGAGCTGGCCAGCGCGCAGCTTCCCGCTGTGTGTGCTGCTGTCCGCAAACAGCCTCCAAACAAAGCAGGGCGCTAAGGCACGAGAACTAAGCTCCCCAGCAGGGAATCTGCCTGCGAGGGAAGCTGTGCAGCACATCCCTTGTTCCGCTCGCCACTTGCCTGACCGTTACGCAAAGCCCATCTCAGCTGGCTTGTAGGCGTGCCTCCGTGCTCAGAGGCAGCCCCGTGGCAGGCAGGATACAGCGGGATGTATTCTGGGCACGCAGAGTGCTGCTTCCCATGCCCGGGACAAACTGCGAGCCGCTGCCTCGCTTGCGCTTCTATCTGCCGAGACTTGGAGCTGGCCAGCGCGCAGCTTCCCGCTGTGTGTGCTGCTGTCCGCAAACAGCCTCCAAACAAAGCAGGGCACTAAGGCAAGAGAACTAAGCGCCCCAGGAGGGAATCTGCCTGCGAGGGAAGCTGTGCAGCACATCCCTTGTTCCACTCGCCACTTGCCTGACCCTTAGGCAAAGCCCATCTCAGCTGGCTTGTAGGCATGCCTCCGTGCTCAGGAGCAGCCCCGTGGCAGGCAGGATACAGCGGGATGTCTTCTGGGCACGCAGAGTGCTGCTTCCCATGCCCGGGACAAACTGCGAGCAGGTGCCTCGCTTGCACTTCTATCTGCCGAGACTTGGAGCTGGCCAGCGCGCAGCTTCCCGCTGTGTGTGCTGCTGTCCGCAAACAGCCTCCAAACAAAGCAGGGCGCTAAGGCACGAGAACTAAGCTCCCCAGGAGGGAATCTGCCTGCGAGGGAAGCTGTGCAGCACATCCCTTGTTCCGCTCGCCACTTGCCTGACCCTTAGGCAAAGCCCATCTGGGCTGGCTTGTAGGCGCGCCTCCGTGCTCAGGAGCAGCCCCGTGGCAGGCAGGATACAGCGGGATGTCTTCTGGGCAAGCAGAGTGCTGCTTCCCATGCCCGGGACAAACTGCGAGCAGGTGCCTCGCTTGCGCTTCTATCTGCCGAGACTTGGAGCTGGCCAGCACGCAGCTTCCCGCTGTGTGTGCTGCTGTCCGCAAACAGCCTCCAAACAAAGCAGGGCGCTAAGGCAAGAGAACTAAGCGCCCCAGGAGGGAATCTGCCTGCGAGGGAAGCTGTGCAGCACATCCCTTGTTCCGCTCGCCACTTGCCTGACCGTTACGCAAAGCCCATCTCAGCTGGCTTGTAGGCGTGCCTCCGTGCTCAGAGGCAGCCCCGTGGCAGGCAGGATACAGCGGGATGTATTCTGGGCACGCAGAGTGCTGCTTCCCATGCCCGGGACAAACTGCGAGCCGCTGCCTCGCTTGCGCTTCTATCTGCCGAGACTTGGAGCTGGCCAGCGCGCAGCTTCCCGCTGTGTGTGCTGCTGTCCGCAAACAGCCTCCAAACAAAGCAGGGCGCTAAGGCAAGAGAACTAAGCGCCCCAGGAGGGAATCTGCCTGCGAGGGAAGCTGTGCAGCACATCCCTTGTTCCGCTCGCCACTTGCCTGACCCTTAGGCAAAGCCCATCTCGGCTGGCTTGTAGGCATGCCTCCGTGCTCAGGAGCAGCCCCGTGGCAGGCAGGATACAGCGGGATGTATTCTGGGCACGCAGAGTGCTGCTTCCCATGCCCGGGACAAACTGCGAGCAGGTGCCTCGCTTGCGCTTCTATCTACCGAGACTTGGAGCTGGCCAGCGCGCAGCTTCCCGCTGTGTGTGCTGCTGTCCGCAAACAGCCTCCAAACAAAGCAGGGCGCTAAGGCAAGAGAACTAAGCTCCTCAGGAGGGAATCTGCCTGCGAGGGAAGCTGTGCAGCACATCCCTTGTTCCGCTCGCCACTTGCCTGACCCTTAGGCAAAGCCCATCTCGGCTGGCTTGTAGGCGTGCCTCCGTGCTCAGAGGCAGCCCCGTGGCAGGCAGGATACAGCGGGATGTATTCTGGGCACACAGAGTGCTGCTTCCCATGCCCGGGACAAACTGCGAGCAGGTGCCTCGCTTGCACTTCTATCTGCCGAGACTTGGAGCTGGCCAGCGCGCAGCTTCCCGCTGTGTGTGCTGCTGTCCGCAAACAGCCTCCAAACAAAGCAGGGCGCTAAGGCACGAGAACTAAGCTCCCCAGGAGGGAATCTGCCTGCGAGGGAAGCTGTGCAGCACATCCCTTGTTCCGCTCGCCACTTGCCTGACCCTTAGGCAAAGCCCATCTCAGCTGGCTTGTAGGCATGCCTCCGTGCTCAGGAGCAGCCCCGTGGCAGGCAGGATACAGCGGGATGTCTTCTGGGCACGCAGAGTGCTGCTTCCCATGCCCGGGACAAACTGCGAGCAGGTGCCTCGCTTGCGCTTCTATCTGCCGAGACTTGGAGCTGGCCAGCGCGCAGCTTCCCGCTGTGTGTGCTGCTGTCCGCAAACAGCCTCCAAACAAAGCAGGGCGCTAAGGCAAGAGAACTAAGCTCCTCAAGAGGGAATCTGTCTGCGAGGGAAGCTGTGCAGCACATCCCTTGTTCCGCTCGCCACTTGCCTGACCGTTACGCAAAGCCCATCTCAGCTGGCTTGTAGGCGTGCCTCTGTGCTCAGAGGCAGCCCTGTGGCAGGCAGGATACAGCGGGATGTATTCTGGGCACGCAGAGTGCTGCTTCCCATGCCCGGGACAAACTGCGAGCAGGTGCCTCGCTTGCACTTCTATCTGCCGAGACTTGGAGCTGGCCAGCGCGCAGCTTCCCGCTGTGTGTGCTGCTGTCCGCAAACAGCCTCCAAACAAAGCAGGGCGCTAAGGCACGAGAACTAAGCTCCCCAGGAGGGAATCTGCCTGCGAGGGAAGCTGTGCAGCACATCCCTTGTTCCGCTCGCCACTTGCCTGACCCTTAGGCAAAGCCCATCTGGGCTGGCTTGTAGGCATGCCTCCGTGCTCAGGAGCAGCCCCGTGGCAGGCAGGATACAGCGGGATGTATTCTGGGCACGCAGAGTGCTGCTTCCCATGCCCGGGACAAACTGCGAGCAGGTGCCTCGCTTGCGCTTCTATCTGCCGAGACTTGGAGCTGGCCAGCGCGCAGCTTCCCGCTGTGTGTGCTGCTGTCCGCAAACAGCCTCCAAACAAAGCAGGGCGCTAAGGCAAGAGAACTAAGCGCCCCAGGAGGGAATCTGCCTGCGAGGGAAGCTGTGCAGCACATCCCTTGTTCCGCTCGCCACTTGCCTGACCCTTAGGCAAAGCCCATCTCGGCTGGCTTGTAGGTGCGCCTCCGTGCTCAGAGGCAGCCCAGTGGCAGGCAGGATACAGCGGGATGTATTCTGGGCACACAGAGTGCTGCTTCCCATGCCCGGGACAAACTGCGAGCAGGTGCCTCGCTTGCACTTCTATCTGCCGAGACTTGGAGCTGGCCAGCGCGCAGCTTCCCGCTGTGTGTGCTGCTGTCCGCAAACAGCCTCCAAACAAAGCAGGGCGCTAAGGCACGAGAACTAAGCTCCCCAGGAGGGAATCTGCCTGCGAGGGAAGCTGTGCAGCACATCCCTTGTTCCGCTCGCCACTTGCCTGACCCTTAGGCAAAGCCCATCTGGGCTGGCTTGTAGGCGCGCCTCCGTGCTCAGGAGCAGCCCCGTGGCAGGCAGGATACAGCGGGATGTCTTCTGGGCAAGCAGAGTGCTGCTTCCCATGCCCGGGACAAACTGCGAGCAGGTGCCTCGCTTGCGCTTCTATCTGCCGAGACTTGGAGCTGGCCAGCACGCAGCTTCCCGCTGTGTGTGCTGCTGTCCGCAAACAGCCTCCAAACAAAGCAGGGCGCTAAGGCAAGAGAACTAAGCGCCCCAGGACGGAATCTGCCTGCGAGGGAAGCTGTGCAGCACATCCCTTGTTCCGCTCGCCACTTGCCTGACCGTTACGCAAAGCCCATCTCAGCTGGCTTGTAGGCGTGCCTCCGTGCTCAGAGGCAGCCCCGTGGCAGGCAGGATACAGCGGGATGTATTCTGGGCACGCAGAGTGCTGCTTCCCATGCCCGGGACAAACTGCGAGCCGCTGCCTCGCTTGCGCTTCTATCTGCCGAGACTTGGAGCTGGCCAGCGCGCAGCTTCCCGCTGTGTGTGCTGCTGTCCGCAAACAGCCTCCAAACAAAGCAGGGCACTAAGGCAAGAGAACTAAGCGCCCCAGGAGGGAATCTGCCTGCGAGGGAAGCTGTGCAGCACATCCCTTGTTCCGCTCGCCACTTGCCTGACCCTTAGGCAAAGCCCATCTCAGCTGGCTTGTAGGCATGCCTCCGTGCTCAGGAGCAGCCCCGTGGCAGGCAGGATACAGCGGGATGTATTCTGGGCACGCAGAGTGCTGCTTCCCATGCCCGGGACAAACTGCGAGCAGGTGCCTCGCTTGCGCTTCTATCTACCGAGACTTGGAGCTGGCCAGCGCGCAGCTTCCCGCTGTGTGTGCTGCTGTCCGCAAACAGCCTCCAAACAAAGCAGGGCGCTAAGGCAAGAGAACTAAGCTCCTCAAGAGGGAATCTGTCTGCGAGGGAAGCTGTGCAGCACATCCCTTGTTCCGCTCGCCACTTGCCTGACCCTTAGGCAAAGCCCATCTGTGCTGGGCTGTAGGCATGCCTCTGTGCTCAGAGGCAGCCCCGTGGCAGGCAGGATACAGCGGGATGTATTCTGGGCACGCAGAGTGCTGCTTCCCATGCCCGGGACAAACTGCGAGCAGGTGCCTCGCTTGCGCTTCTATCTGCCGAGACTTGGAGCTGGCCAGCACGCAGCTTCCCGCTGTGTGTGCTGCTGTCTGCAAACAGCCTCCAAACAAAGCAGGGCGCTAAGGCACGAGAACTAAGCTCCTCAGGAGGGAATCTGCCTGCGAGGGAAGCTGTGCAGCACATCCCTTGTTCCGCTCGCCACTTGCCTGACCCTTAGGCAAAGCCCATCTGGGCTGGCTTGTAGGCGTGCCTCCGTGCTCAGAGGCAGCCCCGTGGCAGGCAGGATACAGCGGGATGTCTTCTCGGCAAGCAGAGTGCTGCTTCCCATGCCTGGGACAAACTGCGAGCAGGTGCCTCGCTTGCGCTTCTATCTGCCGAGACTTGGAGCTGGCCAGCACGCAGCTTCCCGCTGTGTGTGCTGCTGTCTGCAAACAGCCTCCAAACAAAGCAGGGCGCTAAGGCAAGAGAACTAAGCGCCCCAGGACGGAATCTGCCTGCGAGGGAAGCTGTGCAGCACATCCCTTGTTCCGCTCGCCACTTGCCTGACCGTTACGCAAAGCCCATCTCAGCTGGCTTGTAGGCGTGCATCCGTGCTCAGAGGCAGCCCCGTGGCAGGCAGGATACAGCGGGATGTATTCTGGGCACGCAGAGTGCTGCTTCCCATGCCCGGGACAAACTGCGAGCAGGTGCCTCGCTTGCGCTTCTATCTGCCGAGACTTGGAGCTGGCCAGCACGCAGCTTCCCGCTGTGTGTGCTGCTGTCCGCAAACAGCCTCCAAACAAAGCAGGGCGCTAAGGCAAGAGAACTAAGCGCCCCAGGACGGAATCTGCCTGCGAGGGAAGCTGTGCAGCACATCCCTTGTTCCGCTCGCCACTTGCCTGACCGTTACGCAAAGCCCATCTCAGCTGGCTTGTAGGCGTGCCTCCGTGCTCAGAGGCAGCCCCGTGGCAGGCAGGATACAGCGGGATGTATTCTGGGCACGCAGAGTGCTGCTTCCCATGCCCGGGACAAACTGCGAGCCGCTGCCTCGCTTGCGCTTCTATCTGCCGAGACTTGGAGCTGGCCAGCGCGCAGCTTCCCGCTGTGTGTGCTGCTGTCCGCAAACAGCCTCCAAACAAAGCAGGGCACTAAGGCAAGAGAACTAAGCGCCCCAGGAGGGAATCTGCCTGCGAGGGAAGCTGTGCAGCACATCCCTTGTTCCGCTCGCCACTTGCCTGACCCTTAGGCAAAGCCCATCTGGGCTGGCTTGTAGGCATGCCTCCGTGCTCAGGAGCAGCCCCGTGGCAGACAGGATACAGCGGGATGTATTCTGGGCACGCAGAGTGCTGCTTCCCATGCCCGGGACAAACTGCGAGCAGGTGCCTCGCTTGCGCTTCTATCTACCGAGACTTGGAGCTGGCCAGCGCGCAGCTTCCCGCTGTGTGTGCTGCTGTCCGCAAACAGCCTCCAAACAAAGCAGGGCGCTAAGGCAAGAGAACTAAGCTCCTCAGGAGGGAATCTGCCTGCGAGGGAAGCTGTGCAGCACATCCCTTGTTCCGCTCGCCACTTGCCTGACCCTTAGGCAAAGCCCATCTGTGCTGGGCTGTAGGCATGCCTCTGTGCTCAGAGGCAGCCCCGTGGCAGGCAGGATACAGCGGGATGTATTCTGGGCACGCAGAGTGCTGCTTCCCATGCCCGGGACAAACTGCGAGCAGGTGCCTCGCTTGCGCTTCTATCTGCCGAGACTTGGAGCTGGCCAGCACGCAGCTTCCCGCTGTGTGTGCTGCTGTCTGCAAACAGCCTCCAAACAAAGCAGGGCGCTAAGGCACGAGAACTAAGCTCCTCAGGAGGGAATCTGCCTGCGAGGGAAGCTGTGCAGCACATCCCTTGTTCCGCTCGCCACTTGCCTGACCCTTAGGCAAAGCCCATCTGGGCTGGCTTGTAGGCGTGCCTCCGTGCTCAGAGGCAGCCCCGTGGCAGGCAGGATACAGCGGGATGTCTTCTCGGCAAGCAGAGTGCTGCTTCCCATGCCTGGGACAAACTGCGAGCAGGTGCCTCGCTTGCGCTTCTATCTGCCGAGACTTGGAGCTGGCCAGCACGCAGCTTCCCGCTGTGTGTGCTGCTGTCTACAAACAGCCTCCAAACAAAGCAGGGCACTAAGGCAAGAGAACTAAGCGCCCCAGGACGGAATCTGCCTGCGAGGGAAGCTGTGCAGCACATCCCTTGTTCCGCTCGCCACTTGCCTGACCGTTACGCAAAGCCCATCTCAGCTGGCTTGTAGGCGTGCATCCGTGCTCAGAGGCAGCCCCGTGGCAGGCAGGATACAGCGGGATGTATTCTGGGCACGCAGAGTGCTGCTTCCCATGCCCGGGACAAACTGCGAGCAGGTGCCTCGCTTGCGCTTCTATCTGCCGAGACTTGGAGCTGGCCAGCGCGCAGCTTCCCGCTGTGTGTGCTGCTGTCCGCAAACAGCCTCCAAACAAAGCAGGGCGCTAAGGCACGAGAACTAAGCTCCCCAGGAGGGAATCTGCCTGCGAGGGAAGCTGTGCAGCACATCCCTTGTTCCGCTCGCCACTTGCCTGACCCTTAGGCAAAGCCCATCTGGGCTGGCTTGTAGGCGCGCCTCCGTGCTCAGGAGCAGCCCCGTGGCAGGCAGGATACAGCGGGATGTCTTCTGGGCAAGCAGAGTGCTGCTTCCCATGCCCGGGACAAACTGCGAGCAGGTGCCTCGCTTGCGCTTCTATCTGCCGAGACTTGGAGCTGGCCAGCACGCAGCTTCCCGCTGTGTGTGCTGCTGTCCGCAAACAGCCTCCAAACAAAGCAGGGCGCTAAGGCACGAGAACTAAGCTCCCCAGGAGGGAATCTGCCTGCGAGGGAAGCTGTGCAGCACATCCCTTGTTCCGCTCGCCACTTGCCTGACCCTTAGGCAAAGCCCATCTCAGCTGGCTTGTAGGCATGCCTCCGTGCTCAGGAGCAGCCCCGTGGCAGGCAGGATACAGCGGGATGTATTCTGGGCACGCAGAGTGCTGCTTCCCATGCCCGGGACAAACTGCGAGCAGGTGCCTCGCTTGCGCTTCTATCTACCGAGACTTGGAGCTGGCCAGCGCGCAGCTTCCCGCTGTGTGTGCTGCTGTCCGCAAACAGCCTCCAAACAAAGCAGGGCGCTAAGGCAAGAGAACTAAGCTCCTCAAGAGGGAATCTGTCTGCGAGGGAAGCTGTGCAGCACATCCCTTGTTCCGCTCGCCACTTGCCTGACCCTTAGGCAAAGCCCATCTGTGCTGGGCTGTAGGCATGCCTCTGTGCTCAGAGGCAGCCCCGTGGCAGGCAGGATACAGCGGGATGTATTCTGGGCACGCAGAGTGCTGCTTCCCATGCCCGGGACAAACTGCGAGCAGGTGCCTCGCTTGCGCTTCTATCTGCCGAGACTTGGAGCTGGCCAGCACGCAGCTTCCCGCTGTGTGTGCTGCTGTCCGCAAACAGCCTCCAAACAAAGCAGGGCGCTAAGGCACGAGAACTAAGCTCCTCAGGAGGGAATCTGCCTGCGAGGGAAGCTGTGCAGCACATCCCTTGTTCCGCTCGCCACTTGCCTGACCCTTAGGCAAAGCCCATCTGGGCTGGCTTGTAGGCGTGCCTCCGTGCTCAGAGGCAGCCCCGTGGCAGGCAGGATACAGCGGGATGTCTTCTCGGCAAGCAGAGTGCTGCTTCCCATGCCTGGGACAAACTGCGAGCAGGTGCCTCGCTTGCGCTTCTATCTGCCGAGACTTGGAGCTGGCCAGCACGCAGCTTCCCGCTGTGTGTGCTGCTGTCTACAAACAGCCTCCAAACAAAGCAGGGCACTAAGGCAAGAGAACTAAGCGCCCCAGGACGGAATCTGCCTGCGAGGGAAGCTGTGCAGCACATCCCTTGTTCCGCTCGCCACTTGCCTGACCGTTACGCAAAGCCCATCTCAGCTGGCTTGTAGGCGTGCATCCGTGCTCAGAGGCAGCCCCGTGGCAGGCAGGATACAGCGGGATGTATTCTGGGCACGCAGAGTGCTGCTTCCCATGCCCGGGACAAACTGCGAGCAGGTGCCTCGCTTGCGCTTCTATCTGCCGAGACTTGGAGCTGGCCAGCGCGCAGCTTCCCGCTGTGTGTGCTGCTGTCCGCAAACAGCCTCCAAACAAAGCAGGGCGCTAAGGCACGAGAACTAAGCTCCCCAGGAGGGAATCTGCCTGCGAGGGAAGCTGTGCAGCACATCCCTTGTTCCGCTCGCCACTTGCCTGACCCTTAGGCAAAGCCCATCTGGGCTGGCTTGTAGGCGCGCCTCCGTGCTCAGGAGCAGCCCCGTGGCAGGCAGGATACAGCGGGATGTCTTCTGGGCAAGCAGAGTGCTGCTTCCCATGCCCGGGACAAACTGCGAGCAGGTGCCTCGCTTGCGCTTCTATCTGCCGAGACTTGGAGCTGGCCAGCACGCAGCTTCCCGCTGTGTGTGCTGCTGTCCGCAAACAGCCTCCAAACAAAGCAGGGCGCTAAGGCAAGAGAACTAAGCGCCCCAGGACGGAATCTGCCTGCGAGGGAAGCTGTGCAGCACATCCCTTGTTCCGCTCGCCACTTGCCTGACCGTTACGCAAAGCCCATCTCAGCTGGCTTGTAGGCGTGCCTCCGTGCTCAGAGGCAGCCCCGTGGCAGGCAGGATACAGCGGGATGTATTCTGGGCACGCAGAGTGCTGCTTCCCATGCCCGGGACAAACTGCGAGCAGGTGCCTCGCTTGCGCTTCTATCTACCGAGACTTGGAGCTGGCCAGCGCGCAGCTTCCCGCTGTGTGTGCTGCTGTCCGCAAACAGCCTCCAAACAAAGCAGGGCGCTAAGGCAAGAGAACTAAGCTCCTCAAGAGGGAATCTGTCTGCGAGGGAAGCTGTGCAGCACATCCCTTGTTCCGCTCGCCACTTGCCTGACCCTTAGGCAAAGCCCATCTGTGCTGGGCTGTAGGCATGCCTCCGTGCTCAGGAGCAGCCCCGTGGCAGGCAGGATACAGCGGGATGTATTCTGGGCACGCAGAGTGCTGCTTCCCATGCCCGGGACAAACTGCGAGCAGGTGCCTCGCTTGCGCTTCTATCTGCCGAGACTTGGAGCTGGCCAGCACGCAGCTTCCCGCTGTGTGTGCTGCTGTCCGCAAACAGCCTCCAAACAAAGCAGGGCGCTAAGGCACGAGAACTAAGCTCCCCAGGAGGGAATCTGCCTGCGAGGGAAGCTGTGCAGCACATCCCTTGTTCCGCTCGCCACTTGCCTGACCCTTAGGCAAAGCCCATCTGGGCTGGCTTGTAGGCGCGCCTCCGTGCTCAGGAGCAGCCCCGTGGCAGGCAGGATACAGCGGGATGTCTTCTGGGCAAGCAGAGTGCTGCTTCCCATGCCCGGGACAAACTGCGAGCAGGTGCCTCGCTTGCGCTTCTATCTGCCGAGACTTGGAGCTGGCCAGCACGCAGCTTCCCGCTGTGTGTGCTGCTGTCCGCAAACAGCCTCCAAACAAAGCAGGGCGCTAAGGCAAGAGAACTAAGCGCCCCAGGAGGGAATCTGCCTGCGAGGGAAGCTGTGCAGCACATCCCTTGTTCCGCTCGCCACTTGCCTGACCGTTACGCAAAGCCCATCTGGGCTGGCTTGTAGGCGTGCCTCCGTGCTCAGAGGCAGCCCCGTGGCAGGCAGGATACAGCGGGATGTATTCTGGGCACGCAGAGTGCTGCTTCCCATGCCCGGGACAAACTGCGAGCCGCTGCCTCGCTTGCGCTTCTATCTGCCGAGACTTGGAGCTGGCCAGCGCGCAGCTTCCCGCTGTGTGTGCTGCTGTCCGCAAACAGCCTCCAAACAAAGCAGGGCACTAAGGCAAGAGAACTAAGCTCCCCAGGAGGGAATCTGCCTGCGAGGGAAGCTGTGCAGCACATCCCTTGTTCCGCTCGCCACTTGCCTGACCCTTAGGCAAAGCCCATCTGGGCTGGGCTGTAGGCATGCCTCCGTGCTCAGGAGCAGCCCCGTGGCAGGCAGGATACAGCGGGATGTATTCTGGGCACGCAGAGTGCTGCTTCCCATGCCCGGGACAAACTGCGAGCAGGTGCCTCGCTTGCGCTTCTATCTGCCGAGACTTGGAGCTGGCCAGCACGCAGCTTCCCGCTGTGTGTGCTGCTGTCCGCAAACAGCCTCCAAACAAAGCAGGGCGCTAAGGCACGAGAACTAAGCGCCCCAGGAGGGAATCTGCCTGCGAGGGAAGCTGTGCAGCACATCCCTTGTTCCGCTCGCCACTTGCCTGACCGTTACGCAAAGCCCATCTCAGCTGGCTTGTAGGCGTGCCTCTGTGCTCAGAGGCAGCCCTGTGGCAGGCAGGATACAGCGGGATGTATTCTGGGCACGCAGAGTGCTGCTTCCCATGCCCGGGACAAACTGCGAGCAGGTGCCTCGCTTGCGCTTCTATCTGCCGAGACTTGGAGCTGGCCAGCGCGCAGCTTCCCGCTGTGTGTGCTGCTGTCCGCAAACAGCCTCCAAACAAAGCAGGGCGCTAAGGCACGAGAACTAAGCTCCCCAGGAGGGAATCTGCCTGCGAGGGAAGCTGTGCAGCACATCCCTTGTTCCGCTCGCCACTTGCCTGACCCTTAGGCAAAGCCCATCTGGGCTGGCTTGTAGGCATGCCTCCGTGCTCAGGAGCAGCCCCGTGGCAGGCAGGATACAGCGGGATGTATTCTGGGCACGCAGAGTGCTGCTTCCCATGCCCGGGACAAACTGCGAGCAGGTGCCTCGCTTGCGCTTCTATCTGCCGAGACTTGGAGCTGGCCAGCGCGCAGCTTCCCGCTGTGTGTGCTGCTGTCCGCAAACAGCCTCCAAACAAAGCAGGGCGCTAAGGCAAGAGAACTAAGCTCCTCAGGAGGGAATCTGCCTGCGAGGGAAGCTGTGCAGCACATCCCTTGTTCCGCTCGCCACTTGCCTGACCCTTAGGCAAAGCCCATCTCGGCTGGCTTGTAGGCGCGCCTCCGTGCTCAGAGGCAGCCCAGTGGCAGGCAGGATACAGCGGGATGTATTCTGGGCACACAGAGTGCTGCTTCCCATGCCCGGGACAAACTGCGAGCAGGTGCCTCGCTTGCACTTCTATCTGCCGAGACTTGGAGCTGGCCAGCGCGCAGCTTCCCGCTGTGTGTGCTGCTGTCCGCAAACAGCCTCCAAACAAAGCAGGGCGCTAAGGCACGAGAACTAAGCTCCCCAGGAGGGAATCTGCCTGCGAGGGAAGCTGTGCAGCACATCCCTTGTTCCGCTCGCCACTTGCCTGACCCTTAGGCAAAGCCCATCTGGGCTGGCTTGTAGGCGCGCCTCCGTGCTCAGGAGCAGCCCCGTGGCAGGCAGGATACAGCGGGATGTCTTCTGGGCAAGCAGAGTGCTGCTTCCCATGCCCGGGACAAACTGCGAGCAGGTGCCTCGCTTGCGCTTCTATCTGCCGAGACTTGGAGCTGGCCAGCACGCAGCTTCCCGCTGTGTGTGCTGCTGTCCGCAAACAGCCTCCAAACAAAGCAGGGCGCTAAGGCAAGAGAACTAAGCGCCCCAGGACGGAATCTGCCTGCGAGGGAAGCTGTGCAGCACATCCCTTGTTCCGCTCGCCACTTGCCTGACCGTTACGCAAAGCCCATCTCAGCTGGCTTGTAGGCGTGCCTCCGTGCTCAGAGGCAGCCCCGTGGCAGGCAGGATACAGCGGGATGTATTCTGGGCATGCAGAGTGCTGCTTCCCATGCCCGGGACAAACTGCGAGCCGCTGCCTCGCTTGCGCTTCTATCTGCCGAGACTTGGAGCTGGCCAGCGCGCAGCTTCCCGCTGTGTGTGCTGCTGTCCGCAAACAGCCTCCAAACAAAGCAGGGCACTAAGGCAAGAGAACTAAGCTCCCCAGGAGGGAATCTGCCTGCGAGGGAAGCTGTGCAGCACATCCCTTGTTCCGCTCGCCACTTGCCTGACCCTTAGGCAAAGCCCATCTCAGCTGGCTTGTAGGCATGCCTCCGTGCTCAGAGCAGCCCCGTGGCAGGCAGGATCACAGCGGGATGTATTCTGGGCACGCAGAGTGCTGCTTCCCATGCCCGGGACAAACTGCGAGCAGGTGCCTCGCTTGCGCTTCTATCTACCGAGACTTGGAGCTGGCCAGCGCGCAGCTTCCGCTGTGTGTGCTGCTGTCCGCAAACAGCCTCCAAACAAAGCAGGGCGCTAAGGCAAGAGAACTAAGCTCTCAAGAGGGAATCTGTCTGCGAGGGAAGCTGTGCAGCACATCCCTTGTTCCGCTCGCCACTTGCCTGACCCTTAGGCAAGCAGCCCATCTGTGCTGGGCTGTAGGCATGCCTCTGTGCTCAGAGGCAGCCCCGTGGCAGGCAGGATACAGCGGGATGTATTCTGGGCACGCAGAGTGCTGCTTCCCATGCCCGGGACAAACTGCGAGCAGGTGCCTCGCTTGCGCTTCTATCTGCCGAGACTTGGAGCTGGCCAGCACGCAGCTTCCCGCTGTGTGTGCTGCTGTCCGCAAACAGCCTCCAAACAAAGCAGGGCGCTAAGGCACGAGAACTAAGCTCCTCAGGAGGGAATCTGCCTGCGAGGGAAGCTGTGCAGCACATCCCTTGTTCCGCTCGCCACTTGCCTGACCCTTAGGCAAAGCCCATCTGGGCTGGCTTGTAGGCGTGCCTCCGTGCTCAGAGGCAGCCCCGTGGCAGGCAGGATACAGCGGGATGTCTTCTCGGCAAGCAGAGTGCTGCTTCCCATGCCTGGGACAAACTGCGAGCAGGTGCCTCGCTTGCGCTTCTATCTGCCGAGACTTGGAGCTGGCCAGCACGCAGCTTCCCGCTGTGTGTGCTGCTGTCTGCAAACAGCCTCCAAACAAAGCAGGGCGCTAAGGCAAGAGAACTAAGCGCCCCAGGACGGAATCTGCCTGCGAGGGAAGCTGTGCAGCACATCCCTTGTTCCGCTCGCCACTTGCCTGACCGTTACGCAAAGCCCATCTCAGCTGGCTTGTAGGCGTGCATCCGTGCTCAGAGGCAGCCCCGTGGCAGGCAGGATACAGCGGGATGTATTCTGGGCACGCAGAGTGCTGCTTCCCATGCCCGGGACAAACTGCGAGCAGGTGCCTCGCTTGCGCTTCTATCTGCCGAGACTTGGAGCTGGCCAGCGCGCAGCTTCCCGCTGTGTGTGCTGCTGTCCGCAAACAGCCTCCAAACAAAGCAGGGCGCTAAGGCACGAGAACTAAGCTCCCCAGGAGGGAATCTGCCTGCGAGGGAAGCTGTGCAGCACATCCCTTGTTCCGCTCGCCACTTGCCTGACCCTTAGGCAAAGCCCATCTGGGCTGGCTTGTAGGCGCGCCTCCGTGCTCAGGAGCAGCCCCGTGGCAGGCAGGATACAGCGGGATGTCTTCTGGGCAAGCAGAGTGCTGCTTCCCATGCCCGGGACAAACTGCGAGCAGGTGCCTCGCTTGCGCTTCTATCTGCCGAGACTTGGAGCTGGCCAGCACGCAGCTTCCCGCTGTGTGTGCTGCTGTCCGCAAACAGCCTCCAAACAAAGCAGGGCGCTAAGGCAAGAGAACTAAGCGCCCCAGGACGGAATCTGCCTGCGAGGGAAGCTGTGCAGCACATCCCTTGTTCCGCTCGCCACTTGCCTGACCGTTACGCAAAGCCCATCTCAGCTGGCTTGTAGGCGTGCCTCCGTGCTCAGAGGCAGCCCCGTGGCAGGCAGGATACAGCGGGATGTATTCTGGGCATGCAGAGTGCTGCTTCCCATGCCCGGGACAAACTGCGAGCCGCTGCCTCGCTTGCGCTTCTATCTGCCGAGACTTGGAGCTGGCCAGCGCGCAGCTTCCCGCTGTGTGTGCTGCTGTCCGCAAACAGCCTCCAAACAAAGCAGGGCACTAAGGCAAGAGAACTAAGCTCCCCAGGAGGGAATCTGCCTGCGAGGGAAGCTGTGCAGCACATCCCTTGTTCCGCTCGCCACTTGCCTGACCCTTAGGCAAAGCCCATCTCAGCTGGCTTGTAGGCATGCCTCCGTGCTCAGGAGCAGCCCCGTGGCAGGCAGGATACAGCGGGATGTATTCTGGGCACGCAGAGTGCTGCTTCCCATGCCCGGGACAAACTGCGAGCAGGTGCCTCGCTTGCGCTTCTATCTACCGAGACTTGGAGCTGGCCAGCGCGCAGCTTCCCGCTGTGTGTGCTGCTGTCCGCAAACAGCCTCCAAACAAAGCAGGGCGCTAAGGCAAGAGAACTAAGCTCCTCAAGAGGGAATCTGTCTGCGAGGGAAGCTGTGCAGCACATCCCTTGTTCCGCTCGCCACTTGCCTGACCCTTAGGCAAAGCCCATCTGTGCTGGGCTGTAGGCATGCCTCTGTGCTCAGAGGCAGCCCCGTGGCAGGCAGGATACAGCGGGATGTATTCTGGGCACGCAGAGTGCTGCTTCCCATGCCCGGGACAAACTGCGAGCAGGTGCCTCGCTTGCGCTTCTATCTGCCGAGACTTGGAGCTGGCCAGCACGCAGCTTCCCGCTGTGTGTGCTGCTGTCCGCAAACAGCCTCCAAACAAAGCAGGGCGCTAAGGCACGAGAACTAAGCTCCTCAGGAGGGAATCTGCCTGCGAGGGAAGCTGTGCAGCACATCCCTTGTTCCGCTCGCCACTTGCCTGACCCTTAGGCAAAGCCCATCTGGGCTGGCTTGTAGGCGTGCCTCCGTGCTCAGAGGCAGCCCCGTGGCAGGCAGGATACAGCGGGATGTCTTCTCGGCAAGCAGAGTGCTGCTTCCCATGCCTGGGACAAACTGCGAGCAGGTGCCTCGCTTGCGCTTCTATCTGCCGAGACTTGGAGCTGGCCAGCACGCAGCTTCCCGCTGTGTGTGCTGCTGTCTGCAAACAGCCTCCAAACAAAGCAGGGCGCTAAGGCAAGAGAACTAAGCGCCCCAGGACGGAATCTGCCTGCGAGGGAAGCTGTGCAGCACATCCCTTGTTCCGCTCGCCACTTGCCTGACCGTTACGCAAAGCCCATCTCAGCTGGCTTGTAGGCGTGCATCCGTGCTCAGAGGCAGCCCCGTGGCAGGCAGGATACAGCGGGATGTATTCTGGGCACGCAGAGTGCTGCTTCCCATGCCCGGGACAAACTGCGAGCAGGTGCCTCGCTTGCGCTTCTATCTGCCGAGACTTGGAGCTGGCCAGCGCGCAGCTTCCCGCTGTGTGTGCTGCTGTCCGCAAACAGCCTCCAAACAAAGCAGGGCGCTAAGGCACGAGAACTAAGCTCCCCAGGAGGGAATCTGCCTGCGAGGGAAGCTGTGCAGCACATCCCTTGTTCCGCTCGCCACTTGCCTGACCCTTAGGCAAAGCCCATCTGGGCTGGCTTGTAGGCGCGCCTCCGTGCTCAGAGGCAGCCCCGTGGCAGGCAGGATACAGCGGGATGTCTTCTGGGCAAGCAGAGTGCTGCTTCCCATGCCCGGGACAAACTGCGAGCAGGTGCCTCGCTTGCGCTTCTATCTGCCGAGACTTGGAGCTGGCCAGCACGCAGCTTCCCGCTGTGTGTGCTGCTGTCCGCAAACAGCCTCCAAACAAAGCAGGGCGCTAAGGCAAGAGAACTAAGCGCCCCAGGAGGGAATCTGCCTGCGAGGGAAGCTGTGCAGCACATCCCTTGTTCCGCTCGCCACTTGCCTGACCGTTACGCAAAGCCCATCTCAGCTGGCTTGTAGGCGTGCCTCCGTGCTCAGAGGCAGCCCCGTGGCAGGCAGGATACAGCGGGATGTATTCTGGGCACGCAGAGTGCTGCTTCCCATGCCCGGGACAAACTGCGAGCCGCTGCCTCGCTTGCGCTTCTATCTGCCGAGACTTGGAGCTGGCCAGCGCGCAGCTTCCCGCTGTGTGTGCTGCTGTCCGCAAACAGCCTCCAAACAAAGCAGGGCACTAAGGCAAGAGAACTAAGCGCCCCAGGAGGGAATCTGCCTGCGAGGGAAGCTGTGCAGCACATCCCTTGTTCCGCTCGCCACTTGCCTGACCCTTAGGCAAAGCCCATCTCAGCTGGCTTGTAGGCATGCCTCCGTGCTCAGGAGCAGCCCCGTGGCAGGCAGGATACAGCGGGATGTATTCTGGGCACGCAGAGTGCTGCTTCCCATGCCCGGGACAAACTGCGAGCAGGTGCCTCGCTTGCGCTTCTATCTGCCGAGACTTGGAGCTGGCCAGCGCGCAGCTTCCCGCTGTGTGTGCTGCTGTCCGCAAACAGCCTCCAAACAAAGCAGGGTGCTAAGGCAAGAGAACTAAGCTCCTCAAGAGGGAATCTGTCTGCGAGGGAAGCTGTGCAGCACATCCCTTGTTCCGCTCGCCACTTGCCTGACCCTTAGGCAAAGCCCATCTGTGCTGGGCTGTAGGCATGCCTCCGTGCTCAGGAGCAGCCCCGTGGCAGGCAGGATACAGCGGGATGTATTCTGGGCACGCAGAGTGCTGCTTCCCATGCCCGGGACAAACTGCGAGCAGGTGCCTCGCTTGCGCTTCTATCTGCCGAGACTTGGAGCTGGCCAGCACGCAGCTTCCCGCTGTGTGTGCTGCTGTCCGCAAACAGCCTCCAAACAAAGCAGGGCGCTAAGGCAAGAGAACTTAGCTCCCCAGGAGGGAATCTGCCTGCGAGGGAAGCTGTGCAGCACATCCCTTGTTCCGCTCGCCACTTGCCTGACCCTTAGGCAAAGCCCATCTCGGCTGGCTTGTAGGCGCGCCTCCGTGCTCAGAGGCAGCCCAGTGGCAGGCAGGATACAGCGGGATGTATTCTGGGCACACAGAGTGCTGCTTCCCATGCCCGGGACAAACTGCGAGCAGGTGCCTCGCTTGCACTTCTATCTGCCGAGACTTGGAGCTGGCCAGCGCGCAGCTTCCCGCTGTGTGTGCTGCTGTCCGCAAACAGCCTCCAAACGAAGCAGGGCGCTAAGGCAAGAGAACTTAGCTCCCCAGGAGGGAATCTGCCTGCGAGGGAAGCTGTGCAGCACATCCCTTGTTCCGCTCGCCACTTGCCTGACCCTTAGGCAAAGCCCATCTCGGCTGGCTTGTAGGTGTGCCTCCGTGCTCAGAGGCAGCCCCGTGGCAGGCAGGATACAGCGGGATGTCTTCTGGGCACGCAGAGTGCTGCTTCCCATGCCCGGGACAAACTGCGAGCAGGTGCCTCGCTTGCGCTTCTATCTGCCGAGACTTGGAGATGGCCAGCGCGCAGCTTCCCGCTGTGTGTGCTGCTGTCCGCAAACAGCCTCCAAACAAAGCAGGGCGCTAAGGCAAGAGAACTAAGCTCCTCAGGAGGGAATCTGCCTGCGAGGGAAGCTGTGCAGCACATCCCTTGTTCCGCTCGCCACTTGCCTGACCCTTAGGCAAAGCCCATCTGGGCTGGCTTGTAGGCGTGCCTCCATGCTCAGGAGCAGCCCCATGGCAGGCAGGATACAGCGGGATGTCTTCTGGGCACGCAGAGTGCTGCTTCCCATGCCCGGGACAAACTGCGAGCAGGTGCCTCGCTTGCGCTTCTATCTGCCGAGACTTGGAGCTGGCCAGCGCGCAGCTTCCCGCTGTGTGTGCTGCTGTCCGCAAACAGCCTCCAAACAAAGCAGGGCACTAAGGCAAGAGAACTTAGCTCCCCAGGAGGGAATCTGCCTGCGAGGGAAGCTGTGCAGCACATCCCTTGTTCCGCTCGCCACTTGCCTGACCGTTACGCAAAGCCCATCTCGGCTGGCTTGTAGGCATGCCTCCGTGCTCAGGAGCAGCCCCGTGGCAGGCAGGATACAGCGGGATGTATTCTGGGCACGCAGAGTGCTGCTTCCCATGCCCGGGACAAACTGCAAGCAGGTGCCTCGCTTGCGCTTCTATGTGCTGAGAATTGGAGCTGGCCAGCACGCAGCTTCCCGCTGTGTGTGCTGCTGTCCGCAAACAGCCTCCAAACAAAGCAGGGCGCTAAGGCAAGAGAACTAAGCGCCCCAGGAGGGAATCTGCCTGCGAGGGAAGCTGTGCAGCACATCCCTTGTTCCGCTCGCCACTTGCCTGACCCTTAGGCAAAGCCCATCTGTGCTGGGTTGTAGGCATGCCTCCGTGCTCAGAGGCAGCCCCGTGGCAGGCAGGATACAGCGGGATGTATTCTGGGCACGCAGAGTGCTGCTTCCCATGCCCGGGACAAACTGCGAGCCGCTGCCTCGCTTGCGCTTCTATCTGCCGAGACTTGGAGCTGGCCAGCACGCAGCTTCCCGCTGTGTGTGCTGCTGTCCGCAAACAGCCTCCAAACAAAGCAGGGCGCTAAGGCAAGAGAACTAAGCGCCCCAGGAGGGAATCTGCCTGCGAGGGAAGCTGTGCAGCACATTCCTTGTTCCGCTCGCCACTTGCCTGACCGTTACGCAAAGCCCATCTCAGCTGGCTTGTAGGCGTGCCTCTGTGCTCAGGAGCAGCCCCGTGGCAGGCAGGATACAGCGGGATGTATTCTGGGCACGCAGAGTGCTGCTTCCCATGCCCGGGACAAACTGCGAGCAGGTGCCTCGCTTGCACTTCTATCTGCCGAGACTTGGAGCTGGCCAGCGCGCAGCTTCCCGCTGTGTGTGCTGCTGTCCGCAAACAGCCTCCAAACAAAGCAGGGCGCTAAGGCACGAGAACTAAGCTCCCCAGGAGGGAATCTGCCTGCGAGGGAAGCTGTGCAGCACATCCCTTGTTCCGCTCGCCACTTGCCTGACCCTTAGGCAAAGCCCATCTGGGCTGGCTTGTAGGCGCGCCTCCGTGCTCAGGAGCAGCCCCGTGGCAGGCAGGATACAGCGGGATGTCTTCTGGGCAAGCAGAGTGCTGCTTCCCATGCCCGGGACAAACTGCGAGCAGGTGCCTCGCTTGCGCTTCTATCTGCCGAGACTTGGAGCTGGCCAGCACGCAGCTTCCCGCTGTGTGTGCTGCTGTCCGCAAACAGCCTCCAAACAAAGCAGGGCGCTAAGGCAAGAGAACTAAGCGCCCCAGGACGGAATCTGCCTGCGAGGGAAGCTGTGCAGCACATCCCTTGTTCCGCTCGCCACTTGCCTGACCCTTACGCAAAGCCCATCTCAGCTGGCTTGTAGGCGTGCCTCCGTGCTCAGAGGCAGCCCCGTGGCAGGCAGGATACAGCGGGATGTCTTCTGGGCACGCAGAGTGCTGCTTCCCATGCCCGGGACAAACTGCGAGCAGGTGCCTCGCTTGCGCTTCTATCTGCCGAGACTTGGAGATGGCCAGCGCGCAGCTTCCCGCTGTGTGTGCTGCTGTCCGCAAACAGCCTCCAAACAAAGCAGGGCGCTAAGGCAAGAGAACTAAGCTCCTCAGGAGGGAATCTGCCTGCGAGGGAAGCTGTGCAGCACATCCCTTGTTCCGCTCGCCACTTGCCTGACCCTTAGGCAAAGCCCATCTGGGCTGACTTGTAGGCGTGCCTCCATGCTCAGGAGCAGCCCCATGGCAGGCAGGATACAGCGGGATGTCTTCTGGGCACGCAGAGTGCTGCTTCCCATGCCCGGGACAAACTGCGAGCAGGTGCCTCGCTTGCGCTTCTATCTGCCGAGACTTGGAGCTGGCCAGCACGCAGCTTCCCGCTGTGTGTGCTGTTGTCCGCAAACAGCCTCCAAACAAAGCAGGGCACTAAGGCAAGAGAACTTAGCTCCCCAGGAGGGAATCTGCCTGCGAGGGAAGCTGTGCAGCACATCCCTTGTTCCGCTCGCCACTTGCCTGACCGTTACGCAAAGCCCATCTCAGCTGGCTTGTAGGCATGCCTCCGTGCTCAGGAGCAGCCCCGTGGCAGGCAGGATACAGCGGGATGTCTTCTGGGCACGCAGAGTGCTGCTTCCCATGCCCGGGACAAACTGCAAGCAGGTGCCTCGCTTGCGCTTCTATGTGCTGAGAATTGGAGCTGGCCAGCACGCAGCTTCCCGCTGTGTGTGCTGCTGTCCGCAAACAGCCTCCAAACAAAGCAGGGCGCTAAGGCAAGAGAACTAAGCGCCCCAGGAGGGAATCTGCCTGCGAGGGAAGCTGTGCAGCACATCCCTTGTTCCGCTCGCCACTTGCCTGACCCTTAGGCAAAGCCCATCTGTGCTGGGTTGTAGGCATGCCTCCGTGCTCAGAGGCAGCCCCGTGGCAGGCAGGATACAGCGGGATATATTCTGGGCACGCAGAGTGCTGCTTCCCATGCCCGGGACAAACTGCGAGCAGGTGCCTCGCTTGCACTTCTATCTGCCGAGACTTGGAGATGGCCAGCACGCAGCTTCCCGCTGTGTGTGCTGCTGTCCGCAAACAGCCTCCAAACAAAGCAGGGCGCTAAGGCAAGAGAACTAAGCGCCCCAGGACGGAATCTGCCTGCGAGGGAAGCTGTGCAGCACATCCCTTGTTCCGCTCGCCACTTGCCTGACCGTTACGCAAAGCCCATCTCAGCTGGCTTGTAGGCGTGCCTCTGTGCTCAGAGGCAGCCCCGTGGCAGGCAGGATACAGCGGGATGTATTCTGGGCACGCAGAGTGCTGCTTCCCATGCCCGGGACAAACTGCGAGCAGGTGCCTCGCTTGCACTTCTATCTGCCGAGACTTGGAGCTGGCCAGCGCGCAGCTTCCCGCTGTGTGTGCTGCTGTCCGCAAACAGCCTCCAAACAAAGCAGGGCGCTAAGGCACGAGAACTAAGCTCCCCAGGAGGGAATCTGCCTGCGAGGGAAGCTGTGCAGCACATCCCTTGTTCCGCTCGCCACTTGCCTGACCCTTAGTCAAAGCCCATCTGGGCTGGCTTGTAGGCGCGCCTCCGTGCTCAGGAGCAGCCCCGTGGCAGGCAGGATACAGCGGGATGTCTTCTGGGCAAGCAGAGTGCTGCTTCCCATGCCCGGGACAAACTGCGAGCAGGTGCCTCGCTTGCGCTTCTATGTGCTGAGAATTGGAGCTGGCCAGCACGCAGCTTCCCGCTGTGTGTGCTGCTGTCCGCAAACAGCCTCCAAACAAAGCAGGGCGCTAAGGCAAGAGAACTAAGCGCCCCAGGAGGGAATCTGCCTGCGAGGGAAGCTGTGCAGCACATCCCTTGTTCCGCTCGCCACTTGCCTGACCGTTACGCAAAGCCCATCTCGGCTGGCTTGTAGGCGTGCCTCCGTGCTCAGAGGCAGCCCCGTGGCAGGCAGGATACAGCGGGATGTATTCTGGGCACACAGAGTGCTGCTTCCCATGCCCGGGACAAACTGCGAGCAGGTGCCTCGCTTGCACTTCTATCTGCCGAGACTTGGAGCTGGCCAGCGCGCAGCTTCCCGCTGTGTGTGCTGCTGTCCGCAAACAGCCTCCAAACAAAGCAGGGCGCTAAGGCACGAGAACTAAGCTCCCCAGGAGGGAATCTGCCTGCGAGGGAAGCTGTGCAGCACATCCCTTGTTCCGCTCGCCACTTGCCTGACCCTTAGGCAAAGCCCATCTGGGCTGGCTTGTAGGCGCGCCTCCGTGCTCAGGAGCAGCCCCGTGGCAGGCAGGATACAGCGGGATGTCTTCTGGGCAAGCAGAGTGCTGCTTCCCATGCCCGGGACAAACTGCGAGCAGGTGCCTCGCTTGCGCTTCTATCTGCCGAGACTTGGAGCTGGCCAGCACGCAGCTTCCCGCTGTGTGTGCTGCTGTCCGCAAACAGCCTCCAAACAAAGCAGGGCGCTAAGGCAAGAGAACTAAGCGCCCCAGGAGGGAATCTGCCTGCGAGGGAAGCTGTGCAGCACATCCCTTGTTCCGCTCGCCACTTGCCTGACCGTTACGCAAAGCCCATCTGGGCTGGCTTGTAGGCATGCCTCCGTGCTCAGGAGCAGCCCCGTGGCAGGCAGGATACAGCGGGATGTCTTCTGGGCACGCAGAGTGCTGCTTCCCATGCCCGGGACAAACTGCAAGCAGGTGCCTCGCTTGCGCTTCTATGTGCTGAGAATTGGAGCTGGCCAGCACGCAGCTTCCCGCTGTGTGTGCTGCTGTCCGCAAACAGCCTCCAAACAAAGCAGGGCGCTAAGGCAAGAGAACTAAGCGCCCCAGGAGGGAATCTGCCTGCGAGGGAAGCTGTGCAGCACATCCCTTGTTCCGCTCGCCACTTGCCTGACCCTTAGGCAAAGCCCATCTGTGCTGGGTTGTAGGCATGCCTCCGTGCTCAGAGGCAGCCCCGTGGCAGGCAGGATACAGCGGGATATATTCTGGGCACGCAGAGTGCTGCTTCCCATGCCCGGGACAAACTGCGAGCAGGTGCCTCGCTTGCACTTCTATCTGCCGAGACTTGGAGATGGCCAGCACGCAGCTTCCCGCTGTGTGTGCTGCTGTCCGCAAACAGCCTCCAAACAAAGCAGGGCGCTAAGGCACGAGAACTAAGCTCCCCAGGAGGGAATCTGCCTGCGAGGGAAGCTGTGCAGCACATCCCTTGTTCCGCTCGCCACTTGCCTGACCCTTAGGCAAAGCCCATCTGGGCTGGCTTGTAGGCGCGCCTCCGTGCTCAGGAGCAGCCCCGTGGCAGGCAGGATACAGCGGGATGTCTTCTGGGCAAGCAGAGTGCTGCTTCCCATGCCCGGGACAAACTGCGAGCAGGTGCCTCGCTTGCGCTTCTATCTGCCGAGACTTGGAGCTGGCCAGCACGCAGCTTCCCGCTGTGTGTGCTGCTGTCCGCAAACAGCCTCCAAACAAAGCAGGGCGCTAAGGCAAGAGAACTAAGCGCCCCAGGAGGGAATCTGCCTGCGAGGGAAGCTGTGCAGCACATCCCTTGTTCCGCTCGCCACTTGCCTGACCGTTACGCAAAGCCCATCTGGGCTGGCTTGTAGGCGTGCCTCCATGCTCAGGAGCAGCCCCATGGCAGGCAGGATACAGCGGGATGTCTTCTGGGCACGCAGAGTGCTGCTTCCCATGCCCGGGACAAACTGCGAGCCGCTGCCTCGCTTGCGCTTCTATCTGCCGAGACTTGGAGCTGGCCAGCGCGCAGCTTCCCGCTGTGTGTGCTGCTGTCCGCAAACAGCCTCCAAACAAAGCAGGGCACTAAGGCAAGAGAACTAAGCTCCCCAGGAGGGAATCTGCCTGCGAGGGAAGCTGTGCAGCACATCCCTTGTTCCGCTCGCCACTTGCCTGACCCTTAGGCAAAGCCCATCTGGGCTGGGCTGTAGGCATGCCTCCGTGCTCAGGAGCAGCCCCGTGGCAGGCAGGATACAGCGGGATGTATTCTGGGCACGCAGAGTGCTGCTTCCCATGCCCGGGACAAACTGCGAGCAGGTGCCTCGCTTGCGCTTCTATCTGCCGAGACTTGGAGCTGGCCAGCGCGCAGCTTCCCGCTGTGTGTGCTGCTGTCCGCAAACAGCCTCCAAACAAAGCAGGGCGCTAAGGCAAGAGAACTAAGCTCCTCAGGAGGGAATCTGCCTGCGAGGGAAGCTGTGCAGCACATCCCTTGTTCCGCTCGCCACTTGCCTGACCCTTAGGCAAAGCCCATCTGGGCTGGCTTGTAGGCGCGCCTCCGTGCTCAGGAGCAGCCCCGTGGCAGGCAGGATACAGCGGGATGTCTTCTGGGCAAGCAGAGTGCTGCTTCCCATGCCCGGGACAAACTGCGAGCAGGTGCCTCGCTTGCGCTTCTATCTGCCGAGACTTGGAGCTGGCCAGCACGCAGCTTCCCGCTGTGTGTGCTGCTGTCCGCAAACAGCCTCCAAACAAAGCAGGGCGCTAAGGCAAGAGAACTAAGCGCCCCAGGACGGAATCTGCCTGCGAGGGAAGCTGTGCAGCACATCCCTTGTTCCGCTCGCCACTTGCCTGACCGTTACGCAAAGCCCATCTCAGCTGGCTTGTAGGCGTGCCTCCGTGCTCAGAGGCAGCCCCGTGGCAGGCAGGATACAGCGGGATGTATTCTGGGCACGCAGAGTGCTGCTTCCCATGCCCGGGACAAACTGCGAGCCGCTGCCTCGCTTGCGCTTCTATCTGCCGAGACTTGGAGCTGGCCAGCGCGCAGCTTCCCGCTGTGTGTGCTGCTGTCCGCAAACAGCCTCCAAACAAAGCAGGGCACTAAGGCAAGAGAACTAAGCGCCCCAGGACGGAATCTGCCTGCGAGGGAAGCTGTGCAGCACATCCCTTGTTCCGCTCGCCACTTGCCTGACCCTTAGGCAAAGCCCATCTCGGCTGGCTTGTAGGCATGCCTCCGTGCTCAGGAGCAGCCCCGTGGCAGGCAGGATACAGCGGGATGTATTCTGGGCACGCAGAGTGCTGCTTCCCATGCCCGGGACAAACTGCGAGCAGGTGCCTCGCTTGCGCTTCTATCTACCGAGACTTGGAGCTGGCCAGCGCGCAGCTTCCCGCTGTGTGTGCTGCTGTCCGCAAACAGCCTCCAAACAAAGCAGGGCGCTAAGGCAAGAGAACTAAGCTCCTCAAGAGGGAATCTGTCTGCGAGGGAAGCTGTGCAGCACATCCCTTGTTCCGCTCGCCACTTGCCTGACCCTTAGGCAAAGCCCATCTGTGCTGGGCTGTAGGCATGCCTCCGTGCTCAGGAGCAGCCCCGTGGCAGGCAGGATACAGCGGGATGTATTCTGGGCACGCAGAGTGCTGCTTCCCATGCCCGGGACAAACTGCGAGCAGGTGCCTCGCTTGCGCTTCTATCTGCCGAGACTTGGAGCTGGCCAGCACGCAGCTTCCCGCTGTGTGTGCTGCTGTCCGCAAACAGCCTCCAAACAAAGCAGGGCGCTAAGGCACGAGAACTAAGCTCCTCAGGAGGGAATCTGCCTGCGAGGGAAGCTGTGCAGCACATCCCTTGTTCCGCTCGCCACTTGCCTGACCGTTACGCAAAGCCCATCTGGGCTGGCTTGTAGGCGTGCCTCCGTGCTCAGAGGCAGCCCCGTGGCAGGCAGGATACAGCGGGATGTCTTCTGGGCAAGCAGAGTGCTGCTTCCCATGCCTGGGACAAACTGCGAGCAGGTGCCTCGCTTGCGCTTCTATCTGCCGAGACTTGGAGCTGGCCAGCACGCAGCTTCCCGCTGTGTGTGCTGCTGTCCGCAAACAGCCTCCAAACAAAGCAGGGCGCTAAGGCAAGAGAACTAAGCGCCCCAGGACGGAATCTGCCTGCGAGGGAAGCTGTGCAGCACATCCCTTGTTCCGCTCGCCACTTGCCTGACCGTTACGCAAAGCCCATCTCAGCTGGCTTGTAGGCGTGCATCCGTGCTCAGAGGCAGCCCCGTGGCAGGCAGGATACAGCGGGATGTATTCTGGGCACGCAGAGTGCTGCTTCCCATGCCCGGGACAAACTGCGAGCAGGTGCCTCGCTTGCGCTTCTATCTGCCGAGACTTGGAGATGGCCAACGCGCAGCTTCCCGCTGTGTGTGCTGCTGTCCGCAAACAGCCTCCAAACAAAGCAGGGCACTAAGGCAAGAGAACTAAGCTCCTCAGGAGGGAATCTGCCTGCGAGGGAAGCTGTGCAGCACATCCCTTGTTCCGCTCGCCACTTGCCTGACCCTTAGGCAAAGCCCATCTGGGCTGGCTTGTAGGCGTGCCTCCGTGCTCAGGAGCAGCCCCGTGGCAGGCAGGATACAGTGGGATGTATTCTGGGCACGCAGAGTGCTGCTTCCCATGCCCGGGACAAACTGCGAGCAGGTGCCTCGCTTGCGCTTCTATCTGCCGAGACTTGGAGCTGGCCAGCGCGCAGCTTCCCGCTGTGTGTGCTGCTGTCCGCAAACAGCCTCCAAACAAAGCAGGGCACTAAGGCAAGAGAACTTAGCTCCCCAGGAGGGAATCTGCCTGCGAGGGAAGCTGTGCAGCACATCCCTTGTTCCGCTCGCCACTTGCCTGACCGTTACGCAAAGCCCATCTGTGCTGGGTTGTAGGCATGCCTCCGTGCTCAGGAGCAGCCCCGTGGCAGGCAGGATAGAGCGGGATGTATTCTGGGCACGCAGAGTGCTGCTTCCCATGCCCGGGACAAACTGCGAGCAGGTGCCTCGCTTGCGCTTCTATCTGCCGAGACTTGGAGCTGGCTAGCACGCAGCTTCCCGCTGTGTGTGCTGCTGTCCGCAAACAGCCTCCAAACAAAGCAGGGCGCTAAGGCACGAGAACTAAGCGCCCCAGGAGGGAATCTGCCTGCGAGGGAAGCTGTGCAGCACATCCCTTGTTCCGCTCGCCACTTGCCTGACCGTTACGCAAAGCCCATCTCAGCTGGCTTGTAGGCGTGCCTCTGTGCTCAGAGGCAGCCCCGTGGCAGGCAGGATACAGCGGGATGTATTCTGGGCACGCAGAGTGCTGCTTCCCATGCCCGGGACAAACTGCGAGCAGGTGCCTCGCTTGCACTTCTATCTGCCGAGACTTGGAGCTGGCCAGCGCGCAGCTTCCCGCTGTGTGTGCTGCTGTCCGCAAACAGCCTCCAAACAAAGCAGGGCGCTAAGGCAAGAGAACTAAGCTCCCCAGGAGGGAATCTGCCTGCGAGGGAAGCTGTGCAGCACATCCCTTGTTCCGCTCGCCACTTGCCTGACCCTTAGGCAAAGCCCATCTGGGCTGGCTTGTAGGCATGCCTCCGTGCTCAGGAGCAGCCCCGTGGCAGGCAGGATACAGCGGGATGTATTCTGGGCACGCAGAGTGCTGCTTCCCATGCCCGGGACAAACTGCGAGCAGGTGCCTCGCTTGCGCTTCTATCTGCCGAGACTTGGAGCTGGCCAGCGCGCAGCTTCCCGCTGTGTGTGCTGCTGTCCGCAAACAGCCTCCAAACAAAGCAGGGCGCTAAGGCAAGAGAACTAAGCTCCTCAGGAGGGAATCTGCCTGTGAGGGAAGCTGTGCAGCACATCCCTTGTTCTGCTCGCCACTTGCCTGACCCTTAGGCAAAGCCCATCTCGGCTGGCTTGTAGGCGCGCCTCCGTGCTCAGAGGCAGCCCCGTGGCAGGCAGGATACAGCGGGATGTATTCTGGGCACACAGAGTGCTGCTTCCCATGCCCGGGACAAACTGCGAGCAGGTGCCTCGCTTGCACTTCTATCTGCCGAGACTTGGAGCTGGCCAGCGCGCAGCTTCCCGCTGTGTGTGCTGCTGTCCGCAAACAGCCTCCAAACAAAGCAGGGCGCTAAGGCAAGAGAACTAAGCGCCCCAGGATGGAATCTGCCTGCGAGGGAAGCTGTGCAGCACATCCCTTGTTCCGCTCGCCACTTGCCTGACCCTTAGGCAAAGCCCATCTCAGCTGGCTTGTAGGCGTGCCTCCGTGCTCAGGAGCAGCCCCGTGGCAGGCAGGATACAGCGGGATGTCTTCTGGGCACGCAGAGTGCTGCTTCCCATGCCCGGGACAAACTGCGAGCAGGTGCCTCGCTTGCGCTTCTATCTGCCGAGACTTGGAGCTGGCCAGCACGCAGCTTCCCGCTGTGTGTGCTGCTGTCCGCAAACAGCCTCCAAACAAAGCAGGGCGCTAAGGCACGAGAACTAAGCTCCCCAGCAGGGAATCTGCCTGCGAGGGAAGCTGTGCAGCACATCCCTTGTTCCGCTCGTCACTTGCCTGACCGTTACGCAAAGCCCATCTCAGCTGGCTTGTAGGCGCGCCTCCGTGCTCAGAGGCAGCCCCGTGGCAGGCAGGATACAGCGGGATGTATTCTGGGCACGCAGAGTGCTGCTTCCCATGCCCGGGACAAACTGCGAGCAGGTGCCTCGCTTGCGCTTCTATCTGCCGAGACTTGGAGCTGGCCAGTGCGCAGCTTCCCGCTGTGTGTGCTGCTGTCCGCAAACAGCCTCCAAACAAAGCAGGGCGCTAAGGCAAGAGAACTAAGCTCCTCAGGAGGGAATCTGCCTGCGAGGGAAGCTGTGCAGCACATCCCTTGTTCCGCTCGCCACTTGCCTGACCCTTAGGCAAAGCCCATCTGGGCTGGCTTGTAGGCATGCCTCTGTGCTCGGGAGCAGCCCCGTGGCAGGCAGGATACAGCGGGATGTCTTCTGGGCACGCAGAGTGCTGCTTCCCATGCCCGGGACAAACTGCGAGCAGGTGCCTCGCTTGCGCTTCTATCTGCCGAGACTTGGAGCTGGCCAGCACGCAGCTTCCCGCTGTGTGTGCTGCTGTCCGCAAACAGCCTCCAAACAAAGCAGGGCGCTAAGGCAAGAGAACTAAGCTCCCCAGGAGGGAATCTGCCTGCGAGGGAAGCTGTGCAGCACATCCCTTGTTCCGCTCGCCACTTGCCTGACCGTTACGCAAAGCCCATCTCGGCTGGCTTGTAGGCATGCCTCCGTGCTCAGGAGCAGCCCCGTGGCAGACAGGATACAGCGGGATGTATTCTGGGCACGCAGAGTGCTGCTTCCCATGCCCGGGACAAACTGCGAGCAGGTGCCTCGCTTGCGCTTCTATCTGCCGAGACTTGGAGCTGGCCAGCGCGCAGCTTCCCGCTGTGTGTGCTGCTGTCCGCAAACAGCCTCCAAACAAAGCAGGGCGCTAAGGCAAGAGAACTAAGCTCCTCAGGAGGGAATCTGCCTGCGAGGGAAGCTGTGCAGCACATCCCTTGCTCCGCTCGCCACTTGCCTGACCCTTAGGCAAAGCCCATCTGGGCTGGCTTGTAGGCATGCCTCCGTGCTCAGGAGCAGCCCCGTGGCAGGCAGGATACAGCGGGATGTATTCTGGGCACGCAGAGTGCTGCTTCCCATGCCCGGGACAAACTGCGAGCAGGTGCCTCGCTTGCGCTTCTATCTGCCGAGACTTGGAGCTGGCTAGTGCGCAGCTTCCCGCTGTGTGTGCTGCTGTCCGCAAACAGCCTCCAAACAAAGCAGGGCGCTAAGGCAAGAGAACTAAGCTCCTCAGGAGGGAATCTGTCTGCAAGGGAAGCTGTGCAGCACATCCCTTGTTCCGCTCGCCACTTGCCTGACCTTTAGGCAAAGCCCATCTGGGCTGGCTTGTAGGCGTGCCTCCGTGCTCAGGAGCAGCCCCGTGGCAGGCAGGATACAGCGGGATGTATTCTGGGCACGCAGAGTGCTGCTTCCCATGCCCGGGACAAACTGCGAGCAGGTGCCTCGCTTGCGCTTCTATCTGCCGAGACTTGGAGCTGGCCAGCGCGCAGCTTCCCGCTGTGTGTGCTGCTGTCCGCAAAGAGCCTCCAAACAAAGCAGGGCGCTAATGCAAGAGAACTAAGCACCCCAGCAGGGAATCTGCCTGCGAGGGAAGCTGTGCAGCACATCCCTTGCTCCGCTCGCCACTTGCCTGACCCTTAGGCAAAGCCCATCTGGGCTGGCTTGTAGGCGTGCCTCCGTGCTCAGAGGCAGCCCCGTGGCAGGCAGGATACAGCGGGATGTATTCTGGGCACGCAGAGTGCTGCTTCCCATGCCCGGGACAAACTGCGAGCAGGTGCCTCGCTTGCGCTTCTATCTACCGAGACTTGGAGCTGGCCAGCGCGCAGCTTCCCGCTGTGTGTGCTGCTGTCCGCAAACAGCCTCCAAACAAAGCAGGGCGCTAAGGCAAGAGAACTAAGCTCCTCAGGAGGGAATCTGCCTGCGAGGGAAGCTGTGCAGCACATCCCTTGTTCCGCTCGCCACTTGCCTGACCCTTAGGCAAAGCCCATCTCGGCTGGCTTGTAGGCGCGCCTCCGTGCTCAGGAGCAGCCCAGTGGCAGGCAGGATACAGCGGGATGTATTCTGGGCACACAGAGTGCTGCTTCCCATGCCCGGGACAAACTGTGAGCAGGTGCCTCGCTTGCGCTTCTATCTGCCGAGACTTGGAGCTGGCCAGCGCGCAGCTTCCCGCTGTGTGTGCTGCTGTCCGCAAACAGCCTCCAAACAAAGCAGGGCGCTAAGGCAAGAGAACTAAGCGCCCCAGGAGGGAATCTGCCTGCGAGGGAAGCTGTGCAGCACATCCCTTGTTCCGCTCGCCACTTGCCTGACCCTTAGGCAAAGCCCATCTCAGCTGGCTTGTAGGCGTGCCTCCGTGCTCAGAGGCAGCCCCGTGGCAGGCAGGATACAGCGGGATGTCTTCTGGGCACGCAGAGTGCTGCTTCCCATGCCCGGGACAAACTGCGAGCAGGTGCCTCGCTTGCGCTTCTATCTGCCGAGACTTGGAGATGGCCAACGCGCAGCTTCCCGCTGTGTGTGCTGCTGTCCGCAAACAGCCTCCAAACAAAGCAGGGCGCTAAGGCAAGAGAACTAAGCTCCTCAGGAGGGAATCTGCCTGCGAGGGAAGCTGTGCAGCACATCCCTTGTTCCGCTCGCCACTTGCCTGACCCTTAGGCAAAGCCCATCTGGGCTGGCTTGTAGGCGTGCCTCCGTGCTCAGGAGCAGCCCCGTGGCAGGCAGGATACAGCGGGATGTATTCTGGGCACGCAGAGTGCTGCTTCCCATGCCCGGGACAAACTGCGAGCAGGTGCCTCGCTTGCACTTCTATCTGCCGAGACTTGGAGCTGGCTAGTGCGCAGCTTCCCGCTGTGTGTGCTGCTGTCCGCAAACAGCCTCCAAACAAAGCAGGGCGCTAAGGCAAGAGAACTAAGCTCCTCAGGAGGGAATCTGCCTGCGAGGGAAGCTGTGCAGCACATCCCTTGTTCCGCTCGCCACTTGCCTGACCCTTAGGCAAAGCCCATCTGGGCTGGCTTGTAGGCGTGCCTCCGTGCTCAGAGGCAGCCCCGTGGCAGGCAGGATACAGCGGGATGTCTTCTGGGCACGCAGAGTGCTGCTTCCCATGCCCGGGACAAACTGCGAGCAGGTGCCTCGCTTGCGCTTCTATCTGCCGAGACTTGGAGCTGGCCAGCGCGCAGCTTCCCGCTGTGTGTGCTGCTGTCCGCAAACAGCCTCCAAACAAAGCAGGGCGCTAAGGCACGAGAACTAAGCTCCCCAGGAGGGAATCTGCCTGCGAGGGAAGCTGTGCAGCACATCCCTTGTTCCGCTCGCCACTTGCCTGACCCTTAGGCAAAGCCCATCTGGGCTGGCTTGTAGGCGTGCCTCCGTGCTCAGAGGCAGCCCCGTGGCAGGCAGGATACAGCGGGATGTCTTCTGGGCACGCAGAGTGCTGCTTCCCATGCCCGGGACAAACTGCGAGCAGGTGCCTCGCTTGCGCTTCTATCTGCCGAGACTTGGAGATGGCCAACGCGCAGCTTCCCGCTGTGTGTGCTGCTGTCCGCAAAGAGCCTCCAAACAAAGCAGGGCGCTAATGCAAGAGAACTAAGCACCCCAGCAGGGAATCTGCCTGCGAGGGAAGCTGTGCAGCACATCCCTTGCTCCGCTCGCCACTTGCCTGACCCTTAGGCAAAGCCCATCTGGGCTGGCTTGTAGGCGTGCCTCCGTGCTCAGAGGCAGCCCCGTGGCAGGCAGGATACAGCGGGATGTATTCTGGGCACGCAGAGTGCTGCTTCCCATGCCCGGGACAAACTGCGAGCAGGTGCCTCGCTTGCGCTTCTATCTGCCGAGACTTGGAGCTGGCTAGTGCGCAGCTTCCCGCTGTGTGTGCTGCTGTCCGCAAACAGCCTCCAAACAAAGCAGGGCGCTAAGGCAAGAGAACTAAGCTCCTCAGGAGGGAATCTGCCTGCGAGGGAAGCTGTGCAGCACATCCCTTGTTCCGCTCGCCACTTGCCTGACCCTTAGGCAAAGCCCATCTGGGCTGGCTTGTAGGCGTGCCTCCGTGCTCAGAGGCAGCCCCGTGGCAGGCAGGATACAGCGGGATGTATTCTGGGCACGCAGAGTGCTGCTTCCCATGCCCGGGACAAACTGCGAGCAGGTGCCTCGCTTGCGCTTCTATCTGCCGAGACTTGGAGCTGGCCAGCGCGCAGCTTCCCGCTGTGTGTGCTGCTGTCCGCAAACAGCCTCCAAACAAAGCAGGGCGCTAAGGCACGAGAACTAAGCTCCCCAGGACGGAATCTGCCTGCGAGGGAAGCTGTGCAGCACATCCCTTGTTCCGCTCGCCACTTGCCTGACCCTTAGGCAAAGCCCATCTGGGCTGGCTTGTAGGCGTGCCTCCGTGCTCAGAGGCAGCCCCGTGGCAGGCAGGATACAGCGGGATGTCTTCTGGGCACGCAGAGTGCTGCTTCCCATGCCCGGGACAAACTGCGAGCAGGTGCCTCGCTTGCGCTTCTATCTGCCGAGACTTGGAGCTGGCCAGCGCGCAGCTTCCCGCTGTGTGTGCTGCTGTCCGCAAACAGCCTCCAAACAAAGCATAGCGCTAAGGCAAGAGAACTAAGCGCCCCAGGAGGGAATCTGCCTGTGAGGGAAACTGTGCAGCACATCCCTTGTTCCGCTCGCCACTTGCCTGACCCTTAGGCAAAGCCCATCTCGGCTGGGTTGTAGGCGTGCCTCCGTGCTCAGCAGCAGCCCCGTGGCAGGCAGGATACAGCGGGATGTATTCTGGGCACGCAGAGTGCTGCTTCCCATGCCCGGGACAAACTGCGAGCAGGTGCCTCGCTTGCGCTTCTATCTGCCGAGACTTGGAGCTGGCCAGCGCGCAGCTTCCCGCTGTGTGTGCTGCTGTCCGCAAACAGCCTCCAAACAAAGCAGGGCGCTAAGGCAAGAGAACTAAGCTCCTCAGGAGGGAATCTGTCTGCAAGGGAAGCTGTGCAGCACATCCCTTGTTCCGCTCGCCACTTGCCTGACCCTTAGGCAAAGCCCATCTGGGCTGGCTTGTAGGCGTGCCTCCGTGCTCAGAGGCAGCCCCGTGGCAGGCAGGATACAGCGGGATGTATTCTGGGCACGCAGAGTGCTGCTTCCCATGCCCGGGACAAACTGCGAGCAGGTGCCTCGCTTGCGCTTCTATCTGCCGAGACTTGGAGCTGGCCAGCGCGCAGCTTCCCGCTGTGTGTGCTGCTGTCCGCAAACAGCCTCCAAACAAAGCAGGGCGCTAAGGCACGAGAACTAAGCTCCCCAGGAGGGAATCTGCCTGCGAGGGAAGCTGTGCAGCACATCCCTTGTTCCGCTCGCCACTTGCCTGACCCTTAGGCAAAGCCCATCTGGGCTGGCTTGTAGGCGTGCCTCCGTGCTCAGAGGCAGCCCCGTGGCAGGCAGGATACAGCGGGATGTCTTCTGGGCACGCAGAGTGCTGCTTCCCATGCCCGGGACAAACTGCGAGCAGGTGCCTCGCTTGCGCTTCTATCTGCCGAGACTTGGAGATGGCCAACGCGCAGCTTCCCGCTGTGTGTGCTGCTGTCCGCAAACAGCCTCCAAACAAAGCAGGGCACTAAGGCAAGAGAACTAAGCTCCTCAGGAGGGAATCTGCCTGCGAGGGAAGCTGTGCAGCACATCCCTTGTTCCGCTCGCCACTTGCCTGACCCTTAGGCAAAGCCCATCTGGGCTGGCTTGTAGGCGTGCCTCCGTGCTCAGGAGCAGCCCCGTGGCAGGCAGGATACAGCGGGATGTATTCTGGGCACGCAGAGTGCTGCTTCCCATGCCCGGGACAAACTGCGAGCAGGTGCCTCGCTTGCGCTTCTATCTGCCGAGACTTGGAGCTGGCCAGCGCGCAGCTTCCCGCTGTGTGTGCTGCTGTCCGCAAAGAGCCTCCAAACAAAGCAGGGCGCTAATGCAAGAGAACTAAGCACCCCAGCAGGGAATCTGCCTGCGAGGGAAGCTGTGCAGCACATCCCTTGCTCCGCTCGCCACTTGCCTGACCCTTAGGCAAAGCCCATCTGGGCTGGCTTGTAGGCGTGCCTCCGTGCTCAGAGGCAGCCCCGTGGCAGGCAGGATACAGCGGGATGTATTCTGGGCACGCAGAGTGCTGCTTCCCATGCCCGGGACAAACTGCGAGCAGGTGCCTCGCTTGCACTTCTATCTGCCGAGACTTGGAGCTGGCTAGTGCGCAGCTTCCCGCTGTGTGTGCTGCTGTCCGCAAACAGCCTCCAAACAAAGCAGGGCGCTAAGGCAAGAGAACTAAGCTCCTCAGGAGGGAATCTGCCTGCGAGGGAAGCTGTGCAGCACATCCCTTGTTCCGCTCGCCACTTGCCTGACCCTTAGGCAAAGCCCATCTGGGCTGGCTTGTAGGCGTGCCTCCGTGCTCAGAGGCAGCCCCGTGGCAGGCAGGATACAGCGGGATGTATTCTGGGCACGCAGAGTGCTGCTTCCCATGCCCGGGACAAACTGCGAGCAGGTGCCTCGCTTGCGCTTCTATCTGCCGAGACTTGGAGCTGGCCAGCGCGCAGCTTCCCGCTGTGTGTGCTGCTGTCCGCAAACAGCCTCCAAACAAAGCAGGGCGCTAAGGCACGAGAACTAAGCTCCCCAGGAGGGAATCTGCCTGCGAGGGAAGCTGTGCAGCACATCCCTTGTTCCGCTCGCCACTTGCCTGACCCTTAGGCAAAGCCCATCTGGGCTGGCTTGTAGGTGTGCCTCCGTGCTCAGAGGCAGCCCCGTGGCAGGCAGGATACAGCGGGATGTCTTCTGGGCACGCAGAGTGCTGCTTCCCATGCCCGGGACAAACTGCGAGCAGGTGCCTCGCTTGCGCTTCTATCTGCCGAGACTTGGAGCTGGCCAGCGCGCAGCTTCCCGCTGTGTGTGCTGCTGTCCGCAAACAGCCTCCAAACAAAGCAGGGCGCTAAGGCAAGAGAACTAAGCTCCTCAGGAGGGAATCTGTCTGCAAGGGAAGCTGTGCAGCACATCCCTTGTTCCGCTCGCCACTTGCCTGACCTTTAGGCAAAGCCCATCTGGGCTGGCTTGTAGGCGTGCCTCCGTGCTCAGGAGCAGCCCCGTGGCAGGCAGGATACAGCGGGATGTCTTCTGGGCACGCAGAGTGCTGCTTCCCATGCCCGGGACAAACTGCGAGCAGGTGCCTCGCTTGCACTTCTATCTGCCGAGACTTGGAGCTGGCCAGCGCGCAGCTTCCCGCTGTGTGTGCTGCTGTCCGCAAAGAGCCTCCAAACAAAGCAGGGCGCTAAGGCAAGAGAACTAAGCGCCCCAGGAGGGAATCTGCCTGCGAGGGAAGCTGTGCAGCACATCCCTTGCTCCGCTCACCACTTGCCTGACCCTTAGGCAAAGCCCATCTCGGCTGGGTTGTAGGCGCGCCTCTGTGCTCAGGAGCAGCCCCGTGGCAGGCAGGATACAGCGGGATGTCTTCTGGGCACGCAGAGTGCTGCTTCCCATGACCAAGATAAACTGCGAGCAGGTGCCTCGCTTGCGCTTCTATCTGCCGAGACTTGGAGCTGGCCAGCGCGCAGCTTCCCGCTGTGTGTGCTGCTGTCCGCAAACAGCCTCCAAACAAAGCAGGGCACTAAGGCAAGAGAACTAAGCTCCCCAGGAGGGAATCTGCCTGCGAGGGAAGCTGTGCAGCACATCCCTTGTTCCGCTTGCCACTTGCCTGACCCTTAGGCAAAGCCCATCTCGGCTGGCTTGTAGGCATGCCTCCGTGCTCAGGAGCAGCCCCGTGGCAGGCAGGATACAGCGGGATGTATTCTGGGCACGCAGAGTGCTGCTTCCCATGCCCGGGACAAACTGCGAGCAGGTGCCTCGCTTGCGCTTCTATCTACCGAGACTTGGAGCTGGCCAGCGCGCAGCTTCCCGCTGTGTGTGCTGCTGTCCGCAAACAGCCTCCAAACAAAGCAGGGCGCTAAGGCAAGAGAACTAAGCTCCTCAGGAGGGAATCTGCCTGCGAGGGAAGCTGTGCAGCACATCCCTTGTTCCGCTCGCCACTTGCCTGACCCTTAGGCAAAGCCCATCTCGGCTGGCTTGTAGGCGTGCCTCCGTGCTCAGGAGCAGCCCAGTGGCAGGCAGGATACAGCGGGATGTATTCTGGGCACACAGAGTGCTGCTTCCCATGCCCGGGACAAACTGTGAGCAGGTGCCTCGCTTGCGCTTCTATCTGCCGAGACTTGGAGCTGGCCAGCGCGCAGCTTCCCGCTGTGTGTGCTGCTGTCCGCAAACAGCCTCCAAACAAAGCAGGGCGCTAAGGCAAGAGAACTAAGCGCCCCAGGAGGGAATCTGCCTGCGAGGGAAGCTGTGCAGCACATCCCTTGTTCCGCTCGCCACTTGCCTGACCCTTAGGCAAAGCCCATCTCAGCTGGCTTGTAGGCGTGCCTCCGTGCTCAGAGGCAGCCCCGTGGCAGGCAGGATACAGCGGGATGTCTTCTGGGCACGCAGAGTGCTGCTTCCCATGCCCGGGACAAACTGCGAGCAGGTGCCTCGCTTGCGCTTCTATCTGCCGAGACTTGGAGATGGCCAACGCGCAGCTTCCCGCTGTGTGTGCTGCTGTCCGCAAACAGCCTCCAAACAAAGCAGGGCACTAAGGCACGAGAACTAAGCTCCTCAGGAGGGAATCTGCCTGCGAGGGAAGCTGTGCAGCACATCCCTTGTTCCGCTCGCCACTTGCCTGACCCTTAGGCAAAGCCCATCTGGGCTGGCTTGTAGGCGTGCCTCCGTGCTCAGGAGCAGCCCCGTGGCAGGCAGGATACAGCGGGATGTATTCTGGGCACGCAGAGTGCTGCTTCCCATGCCCGGGACAAACTGCGAGCAGGTGCCTCGCTTGCGCTTCTATCTGCCGAGACTTGGAGCTGGCCAGCGCGCAGCTTCCCGCTGTGTGTGCTGCTGTCCGCAAACAGCCTCCAAACAAAGCAGGGCGCTAAGGCAAGAGAACTTAGCTCCCCAGGAGGGAATCTGCCTGCGAGGGAAGCTGTGCAGCACATCCCTTGTTCCGCTCGCCACTTGCCTGACCGTTACGCAAAGCCCATCTGTGCTGGGTTGTAGGCATGCCTCCGTGCTCAGGAGCAGCCCCGTGGCAGGCAGGATACAGCGGGATGTCTTCTGGGCAAGCAGAGTGCTGCTTCCCATGCCCGGGACAAACTGCGAGCAGGTGCCTCGCTTGCGCTTCTATCTGCCGAGACTTGGAGCTGGCCAGCACGCAGCTTCCCGCTGTGTGTGCTGCTGTCCGCAAACAGCCTCCAAACAAAGCAGGGCGCTAAGGCAAGAGAACTAAGCGCCCCAGGAGGGAATCTGCCTGCGAGGGAAGCTGTGCAGCACATCCCTTGTTCCGCTCGCCACTTGCCTGACCGTTACGCAAAGCCCATCTCAGCTGGCTTGTAGGCGTGCCTCTGTGCTCAGAGGCAGCCCCGTGGCAGGCAGGATACAGCGGGATGTATTCTGGGCACGCAGAGTGCTGCTTCCCATGCCCGGGACAAACTGCGAGCAGGTGCCTCGCTTGCACTTCTATCTGCCGAGACTTGGAGCTGGCCAGCGCGCAGCTTCCCGCTGTGTGTGCTGCTGTCCGCAAACAGCCTCCAAACAAAGCAGGGCGCTAAGGCACGAGAACTAAGCTCCCCAGGAGGGAATCTGCCTGCGAGGGAAGCTGTGCAGCACATCCCTTGTTCCGCTCGCCACTTGCCTGACCCTTAGGCAAAGCCCATCTGGGCTGGCTTGTAGGCATGCCTCCGTGCTCAGGAGCAGCCCCGTGGCAGGCAGGATACAGCGGGATGTATTCTGGGCACGCAGAGTGCTGCTTCCCATGCCCGGGACAAACTGCGAGCAGGTGCCTCGCTTGCGCTTCTATCTGCCGAGACTTGGAGCTGGCCAGCGCGCAGCTTCCCGCTGTGTGTGCTGCTGTCCGCAAACAGCCTCCAAACAAAGCAGGGCGCTAAGGCAAGAGAACTAAGCGCCCCAGGATGGAATCTGCCTGCGAGGGAAGCTATGCAGCACATCCCTTGTTCCGCTCGCCACTTGCCTGACCCTTAGGCAAAGCCCATCTCAGCTGGCTTGTAGGCGTGCCTCCGTGCTCAGAGGCAGCCCCGTGGCAGGCAGGATACAGCGGGATGTCTTCTGGGCACGCAGAGTGCTGCTTCCCATGCCCGGGACAAACTGCGAGCAGGTGCCTCGCTTGCGCTTCTATCTGCCGAGACTTGGAGATGGCCAGCACGCAGCTTCCCGCTGTGTGTGCTGCTGTCCGCAAACAGCCTCCAAACAAAGCAGGGCGCTAAGGCAAGAGAACTAAGCGCCCCAGGAGGGAATCTGCCTGCGAGGGAAGCTGTGCAGCACATCCCTTGTTCCGCTCGCCACTTGCCTGACCCTTAGGCAAAGCCCATCTGGGCTGGCTTGTAGGCGTGCCTCCGTGCTCAGGAGCAGCCCCATGGCAGGCAGGATACAGCGGGATGTCTTCTGGGCACGCAGAGTGCTGCTTCCCATGCCCGGGACAAACTGCAAGCAGGTGCCTCGCTTGCGCTTCTATGTGCTGAGAATTGGAGCTGGCCAGCACGCAGCTTCCCGCTGTGTGTACTGCTGTCCGCAAACAGCCTCCAAACAAAGCAGGGCGCTAAGGCAAGAGAACTAAGCGCCCCAGGAGGGAATCTGCCTGCGAGGGAAGCTGTGCAGCACATCCCTTGTTCCGCTCGCCACTTGCCTGACCCTTAGGCAAAGCCCACCTGGGCTGGCTTGTAGGCGTGCCTCCGTGCTCAGAGGCAGCCCCGTGGCAGGCAGGATACAGCGGGATGTATTCTGGGCACGCAGAGTGCTGCTTCCCATGCCCGGGACAAACTGCGAGCAGGTGCCTCGCTTGCGCTTCTATCTGCCGAGACTTGGAGCTGGCCAGCACGCAGCTTCCCGCTGTGTGTGCTGCTGTCCGCAAACAGCCTCCAAACAAAGCAGGGCGCTAAGGCACGAGAACTAAGCTCCTCAGGAGGGAATCTGCCTGCGAGGGAAGCTGTGCAGCACATCCCTTGTTCCGCTCGCCACTTGCCTGACCGTTACGCAAAGCCCATCTCAGCTGGCTTGTAGGCGCGCCTCCGTGCTCAGGAGCAGCCCCGTGGCAGGCAGGATACAGCGGGATGTCTTCTGGGCAAGCAGAGTGCTGCTTCCCATGCCCGGGACAAACTGCGAGCAGGTGCCTCGCTTGCGCTTCTATCTGCCGAGACTTGGAGCTGGCCAGCACGCAGCTTCCCGCTGTGTGTGCTGCTGTCCGCAAACAGCCTCCAAACAAAGCAGGGCGCTAAGGCAAGAGAACTAAGCGCCCCAGGAGGGAATCTGCCTGCGAGGGAAGCTGTGCAGCACATCCCTTGTTCCGCTCGCCACTTGCCTGACCGTTACGCAAAGCCCATCTCAGCTGGCTTGTAGGCGTGCCTCCGTGCTCAGAGGCAGCCCCGTGGCAGGCAGGATACAGCGGGATGTATTCTGGGCACGCAGAGTGCTGCTTCCCATGCCCGGGACAAACTGCGAGCAGGTGCCTCGCTTGCGCTTCTATCTGCCGAGACTTGGAGCTGGCCAGTGCGCAGCTTCCCGCTGTGTGTGCTGCTGTCCGCAAACAGCCTCCAAACAAAGCAGGGCGCTAAGGCAAGAGAACTAAGCTCCCCAGGAGGGAATCTGCCTGCGAGGGAAGCTGTGCAGCACATCCCTTGCTCCGCTCGCCACTTGCCTGACCCTTAGGCAAAGCCCATCTGGGCTGGCTTGTAGGCATGCCTCCGTGCTCAGGAGCAGCCCCGTGGCAGACAGGATACAGCGGGATGTATTCTGGGCACGCAGAGTGCTGCTTCCCATGCCCGGGACAAACTGCGAGCAGGTGCCTCGCTTGCGCTTCTATCTGCCGAGACTTGGAGCTGGCCAGCGCGCAGCTTCCCGCTGTGTGTGCTGCTGTCCGCAAACAGCCTCCAAACAAAGCAGGGCGCTAAGGCAAGAGAACTAAGCTCCTCAGGAGGGAATCTGCCTGCGAGGGAAGCTGTGCAGCACATCCCTTGCTCCGCTCGCCACTTGCCTGACCCTTAGGCAAAGCCCATCTGGGCTGGCTTGTAGGCGTGCCTCCGTGCTCAGGAGCAGCCCCGTGGCAGGCAGGATACAGCGGGATGTATTCTGGGCACGCAGAGTGCTGCTTCCCATGCCCGGGACAAACTGCGAGCAGGTGCCTCGCTTGCGCTTCTATCTGCCGAGACTTGGAGCTGGCTAGTGCGCAGCTTCCCGCTGTGTGTGCTGCTGTCCGCAAACAGCCTCCAAACAAAGCAGGGCGCTAAGGCAAGAGAACTAAGCTCCTCAGGAGGGAATCTGTCTGCAAGGGAAGCTGTGCAGCACATCCCTTGTTCCGCTCGCCACTTGCCTGACCTTTAGGCAAAGCCCATCTCAGCTGGCTTGTAGGCGTGCCTCCGTGCTCAGGAGCAGCCCCGTGGCAGGCAGGATACAGTGGGATGTATTCTGGGCACGCAGAGTGCTGCTTCCCATGCCCGGGACAAACTGCGAGCAGGTGCCTCGCTTGCGCTTCTATCTGCCGAGACTTGGAGCTGGCCAGCGCGCAGCTTCCCGCTGTGTGTGCTGCTGTCCGCAAAGAGCCTCCAAACAAAGCAGGGCGCTAATGCAAGAGAACTAAGCACCCCAGCAGGGAATCTGCCTGCGAGGGAAGCTGTGCAGCACATCCCTTGCTCCGCTCGCCACTTGCCTGACCCTTAGGCAAAGCCCATCTGGGCTGGCTTGTAGGCGTGCCTCCGTGCTCAGAGGCAGCCCCGTGGCAGGCAGGATACAGCGGGATGTCTTCTGGGCACGCAGAGTGCTGCTTCCCATGCCCGGGACAAACTGCGAGCAGGTGCCTCGCTTGCGCTTCTATCTGCCGAGACTTGGAGCTGGCCAGCGCGCAGCTTCCCGCTGTGTGTGCTGCTGTCCGCAAACAGCCTCCAAACAAAGCAGGGCGCTAAGGCAAGAGAACTAAGCGCCCCAGGAGGGAATCTGCCTGCGAGGGAAGCTGTGCAGCACATCCCTTGTTCCGCTCGCCACTTGCCTGACCCTTAGGCAAAGCCCATCTGGGCTGGCTTGTAGGCGTGCCTCCGTGCTCAGAGGCAGCCCCGTGGCAGGCACGATACAGCGGGATGTCTTCTGGGCACGCAGAGTGCTGCTTCCCATGCCCGGGACAAACTGCGAGCAGGTGCCTCGCTTGCGCTTCTATCTGCCGAGACTTGGAGCTGGCCAGCGCGCAGCTTCCCGCTGTGTGTGCTGCTGTCCGCAAACAGCCTCCAAACAAAGCATAGCGCTAAGGCAAGAGAACTAAGCGCCCCAGGAGGGAATCTGCCTGCGAGGGAAACTGTGCAGCACATCCCTTGTTCCGCTCGCCACTTGCCTGACCCTTAGGCAAAGCCCATCTCGGCTGGGTTGTAGGCGTGCCTCCGTGCTCAGCAGCAGCCCCGTGGCAGGCAGGATACAGCGGGATGTATTCTGGGCACGCAGAGTGCTGCTTCCCATGCCCGGGACAAACTGCGAGCAGGTGCCTCGCTTGCGCTTCTATCTGCCGAGACTTGGAGCTGGCCAGCGCGCAGCTTCCCGCTGTGTGTGCTGCTGTCCGCAAACAGCCTCCAAACAAAGCAGGGCGCTAAGGCACGAGAACTAAGCTCCTCAGGAGGGAATCTGTCTGCAAGGGAAGCTGTGCAGCACATCCCTTGTTCCGCTCGCCACTTGCCTGACCTTTAGGCAAAGCCCATCTGGGCTGGCTTGTAGGCGTGCCTCCGTGCTCAGGAGCAGCCCCGTGGCAGGCAGGATACAGCGGGATGTCTTCTGGGCACGCAGAGTGCTGCTTCCCATGCCCGGGACAAACTGCGAGCAGGTGCCTCGCTTGCACTTCTATCTGCCGAGACTTGGAGCTGGCCAGCGCGCAGCTTCCCGCTGTGTGTGCTGCTGTCCGCAAAGAGCCTCCAAACAAAGCAGGGCGCTAAGGCAAGAGAACTAAGCGCCCCAGGAGGGAATCTGCCTGCGAGGGAAGCTGTGCAGCACATCCCTTGCTCCGCTCACCACTTGCCTGACCCTTAGGCAAAGCCCATCTCGGCTGGGTTGTAGGCGCGCCTCTGTGCTCAGGAGCAGCCCCGTGGCAGGCAGGATACAGCGGGATGTCTTCTGGGCAAGCAGAGTGCTGCTTCCCATGCCCGGGACAAACTGCGAGCAGGTGCCTCGCTTGCGCTTCTATCTGCCGAGACTTGGAGCTGGCCAGCGCGCAGCTTCCCGCTGTGTGTGCTGCTGTCCGCAAACAGCCTCCAAACAAAGCAGGGCGCTAAGGCAAGAGAACTAAGCTCCTCAGGAGGGAATCTGCCTGCGAGGGAAGCTGTGCAGCACATCCCTTGCTCCGCTCGCCACTTGCCTGACCCTTAGGCAAAGCCCATCTGGGCTGGCTTGTAGGCGTGCCTCCGTGCTCAGAGGCAGCCCCGTGGCAGGGAGGATACAGCGGGATGTATTCTGGGCACGCAGAGTGCTGCTTCCCATGCCCGGGACAAACTGCGAGCAGGTGCCTCGCTTGCGCTTCTATCTGCCGAGACTTGGAGCTGGCCAGCGCGCAGCTTCCCGCTGTGTGTGCTGCTGTCCGCAAACAGCCTCCAAACAAAGCAGGGCGCTAAGGCAAGAGAACTAAGCTCCTCAGGAGGGAATCTGTCTGCAAGGGAAGCTGTGCAGCACATCCCTTGTTCCGCTCGCCACTTGCCTGACCTTTAGGCAAAGCCCATCTGGGCTGGCTTGTAGGCGTGCCTCCGTGCTCAGGAGCAGCCCCGTGGCAGGCAGGATACAGCGGGATGTCTTCTGGGCACGCAGAGTGCTGCTTCCCATGCCCGGGACAAACTGCGAGCAGGTGCCTCGCTTGCGCTTCTATCTGCCGAGACTTGGAGCTGGCCAGCGCGCAGCTTCCCGCTGTGTGTGCTGCTGTCCGCAAACAGCCTCCAAACAAAGCAGGGCGCTAAGGCAAGAGAACTAAGCTCCTCAGGAGGGAATCTGCCTGCGAGGGAAGCTGTGCAGCACATCCCTTGCTCCGCTCGCCACTTGCCTGACCCTTAGGCAAAGCCCATCTCGGCTGGCTTGTAGGCGTGCCTCCGTGCTCAGAGGCAGCCCCGTGGCAGGCAGGATACAGCGGGATGTATTCTGGGCACGCAGAGTGCTGCTTCCCATGCCCGGGACAAACTGCGAGCAGGTGCCTCGCTTGCGCTTCTATCTGCCGAGACTTGGAGCTGGCCAGCGCGCAGCTTCCCGCTGTGTGTGCTGCTGTCCGCAAACAGCCTCCAAACAAAGCATAGCGCTAAGGCAAGAGAACTAAGCGCCCCAGGAGGGAATCTGCCTGCGAGGGAAACTGTGCAGCACATCCCTTGTTCCGCTCGCCACTTGCCTGACCCTTAGGCAAAGCCAATCTCGGCTGGGTTGTAGGCGTGCCTCCGTGCTCAGCAGCAGCCCCGTGGCAGGCAGGATACAGCGGGATGTATTCTGGGCACGCAGAGTGCTGCTTCCCATGCCCGGGACAAACTGCGAGCAGGTGCCTCGCTTGCGCTTCTATCTGCCGAGACTTGGAGCTGGCCAGCGCGCAGCTTCCCGCTGTGTGTGCTGCTGTCCGCAAACAGCCTCCAAACAAAGCATAGCGCTAAGGCAAGAGAACTAAGCGCCCCAGGAGGGAATCTGCCTGCGAGGGAAACTGTGCAGCACATCCCTTGTTCCGCTCGCCACTTGCCTGACCCTTAGGCAAAGCCCATCTCGGCTGGGTTGTAGGCGTGCCTCCGTGCTCAGCAGCAGCCCCGTGGCAGGCAGGATACAGCGGGATGTATTCTGGGCACGCAGAGTGCTGCTTCCCATGCCCGGGACAAACTGCGAGCAGGTGCCTCGCTTGCGCTTCTATCTGCCGAGACTTGGAGCTGGCCAGCGCGCAGCTTCCCGCTGTGTGTGCTGCTGTCCGCAAACAGCCTCCAAACAAAGCAGGGCGCTAAGGCAAGAGAACTAAGCTCCTCAGGAGGGAATCTGTCTGCAAGGGAAGCTGTGCAGCACATCCCTTGTTCCGCTCGCCACTTGCCTGACCTTTAGGCAAAGCCCATCTGGGCTGGCTTGTAGGCGTGCCTCCGTGCTCAGGAGCAGCCCCGTGGCAGGCAGGATACAGCGGGATGTCTTCTGGGCACGCAGAGTGCTGCTTCCCATGCCCGGGACAAACTGCGAGCAGGTGCCTCGCTTGCACTTCTATCTGCCGAGACTTGGAGCTGGCCAGCGCGCAGCTTCCCGCTGTGTGTGCTGCTGTCCGCAAAGAGCCTCCAAACAAAGCAGGGCGCTAAGGCAAGAGAACTAAGCGCCCCAGGAGGGAATCTGCCTGCGAGGGAAGCTGTGCAGCACATCCCTTGCTCCGCTCACCACTTGCCTGACCCTTAGGCAAAGCCCATCTCGGCTGGGTTGTAGGCGCGCCTCTGTGCTCAGGAGCAGCCCCGTGGCAGGCAGGATACAGCGGGATGTCTTCTGGGCAAGCAGAGTGCTGCTTCCCATGCCCGGGACAAACTGCGAGCAGGTGCCTCGCTTGCGCTTCTATCTGCCGAGACTTGGAGCTGGCCAGCGCGCAGCTTCCCGCTGTGTGTGCTGCTGTCCGCAAACAGCCTCCAAACAAAGCAGGGCGCTAAGGCAAGAGAACTAAGCTCCTCAGGAGGGAATCTGCCTGCGAGGGAAGCTGTGCAGCACATCCCTTGCTCCGCTCGCCACTTGCCTGACCCTTAGGCAAAGCCCATCTGGGCTGGCTTGTAGGCGTGCCTCCGTGCTCAGAGGCAGAGCCGTGGCAGGGAGGATACAGCGGGATGTATTCTGGGCACGCAGAGTGCTGCTTCCCATGCCCGGGACAAACTGCGAGCAGGTGCCTCGCTTGCGCTTCTATCTGCCGAGACTTGGAGCTGGCCAGCGCGCAGCTTCCCGCTGTGTGTGCTGCTGTCCGCAAACAGCCTCCAAACAAAGCAGGGCGCTAAGGCAAGAGAACTAAGCTCCTCAGGAGGGAATCTGTCTGCAAGGGAAGCTGTGCAGCACATCCCTTGTTCCGCTCGCCACTTGCCTGACCTTTAGGCAAAGCCCATCTGGGCTGGCTTGTAGGCGTGCCTCCGTGCTCAGGAGCAGCCCCGTGGCAGGCAGGATACAGCGGGATGTCTTCTGGGCACGCAGAGTGCTGCTTCCCATGCCCGGGACAAACTGCGAGCAGGTGCCTCGCTTGCGCTTCTATCTGCCGAGACTTGGAGCTGGCCAGCGCGCAGCTTCCCGCTGTGTGTGCTGCTGTCCGCAAACAGCCTCCAAACAAAGCAGGGCGCTAAGGCAAGAGAACTAAGCTCCTCAGGAGGGAATCTGCCTGCGAGGGAAGCTGTGCAGCACATCCCTTGCTCCGCTCGCCACTTGCCTGACCCTTAGGCAAAGCCCATCTCGGCTGGCTTGTAGGCGTGCCTCCGTGCTCAGAGGCAGCCCCGTGGCAGGCAGGATACAGCGGGATGTATTCTGGGCACGCAGAGTGCTGCTTCCCATGCCCGGGACAAACTGCGAGCAGGTGCCTCGCTTGCGCTTCTATCTGCCGAGACTTGGAGCTGGCCAGCGCGCAGCTTCCCGCTGTGTGTGCTGCTGTCCGCAAACAGCCTCCAAACAAAGCATAGCGCTAAGGCAAGAGAACTAAGCGCCCCAGGAGGGAATCTGCCTGCGAGGGAAACTGTGCAGCACATCCCTTGTTCCGCTCGCCACTTGCCTGACCCTTAGGCAAAGCCAATCTCGGCTGGGTTGTAGGCGTGCCTCCGTGCTCAGCAGCAGCCCCGTGGCAGGCAGGATACAGCGGGATGTATTCTGGGCACGCAGAGTGCTGCTTCCCATGCCCGGGACAAACTGCGAGCAGGTGCCTCGCTTGCGCTTCTATCTGCCGAGACTTGGAGCTGGCCAGCGCGCAGCTTCCCGCTGTGTGTGCTGCTGTCCGCAAACAGCCTCCAAACAAAGCAGGGCGCTAAGGCAAGAGAACTAAGCTCCTCAGGAGGGAATCTGTCTGCAAGGGAAGCTGTGCAGCACATCCCTTGTTCCGCTCGCCACTTGCCTGACCTTTAGGCAAAGCCCATCTGGGCTGGCTTGTAGGCGTGCCTCCGTGCTCAGGAGCAGCCCCGTGGCAGGCAGGATACAGCGGGATGTCTTCTGGGCACGCAGAGTGCTGCTTCCCATGCCCGGGACAAACTGCGAGCAGGTGCCTCGCTTGCACTTCTATCTGCCGAGACTTGGAGCTGGCCAGCGCGCAGCTTCCCGCTGTGTGTGCTGCTGTCCGCAAAGAGCCTCCAAACAAAGCAGGGCGCTAAGGCAAGAGAACTAAGCGCCCCAGGAGGGAATCTGCCTGCGAGGGAAGCTGTGCAGCACATCCCTTGCTCCGCTCACCACTTGCCTGACCCTTAGGCAAAGCCCATCTCGGCTGGGTTGTAGGCGCGCCTCTGTGCTCAGGAGCAGCCCCGTGGCAGGCAGGATACAGCGGGATGTCTTCTGGGCAAGCAGAGTGCTGCTTCCCATGCCCGGGACAAACTGCGAGCAGGTGCCTCGCTTGCGCTTCTATCTGCCGAGACTTGGAGCTGGCCAGCGCGCAGCTTCCCGCTGTGTGTGCTGCTGTCCGCAAACAGCCTCCAAACAAAGCAGGGCGCTAAGGCAAGAGAACTAAGCTCCTCAGGAGGGAATCTGTCTGCAAGGGAAGCTGTGCAGCACATCCCTTGTTCCGCTCGCCACTTGCCTGACCTTTAGGCAAAGCCCATCTGGGCTGGCTTGTAGGCGTGCCTCCGTGCTCAGGAGCAGCCCCGTGGCAGGCAGGATACAGCGGGATGTCTTCTGGGCACGCAGAGTGCTGCTTCCCATGCCCGGGACAAACTGCGAGCAGGTGCCTCGCTTGCGCTTCTATCTGCCGAGACTTGGAGCTGGCCAGCGCGCAGCTTCCCGCTGTGTGTGCTGCTGTCCGCAAACAGCCTCCAAACAAAGCAGGGCGCTAAGGCAAGAGAACTAAGCTCCTCAGGAGGGAATCTGCCTGCGAGGGAAGCTGTGCAGCACATCCCTTGCTCCGCTCGCCACTTGCCTGACCCTTAGGCAAAGCCCATCTCGGCTGGCTTGTAGGCGTGCCTCCGTGCTCAGAGGCAGCCCCGTGGCAGGCAGGATACAGCGGGATGTATTCTGGGCACGCAGAGTGCTGCTTCCCATGCCCGGGACAAACTGCGAGCAGGTGCCTCGCTTGCGCTTCTATCTGCCGAGACTTGGAGCTGGCCAGCGCGCAGCTTCCCGCTGTGTGTGCTGCTGTCCGCAAAGAGCCTCCAAACAAAGCAGGGTGCTAAGGCAAGAGAACTAAGCGCCCCAGGAGGGAATCTGCCTGCGAGGGAAGCTGTGCAGCACATCCCTTGTTCCGCTCGCCACTTGCCTGACCGTTACGCAAAGCCCATCTGGGCTGGCTTGTAGGCGTGCCTCCGTGCTCAGAGGCAGCCCCGTGGCAGGCAGGATACAGCGGGATGTATTCTGGGCACGCAGAGTGCTGCTTCCCATGCCCGGGACAAACTGCGAGCAGGTGCCTCGCTTGCGCTTCTATCTGCCGAGACTTGGAGCTGGCCAGCGCGCAGCTTCCCGCTGTGTGTGCTGCTGTCCGCAAACAGCCTCCAAACAAAGCAGGGCGCTAAGGCAAGAGAACTAAGCTCCTCAGGAGGGAATCTGTCTGCAAGGGAAGCTGTGCAGCACATCCCTTGTTCCGCTCGCCACTTGCCTGACCCTTAGGCAAAGCCCATCTGGGCTGGCTTGTAGGCGTGCCTCCGTGCTCAGGAGCAGCCCCGTGGCAGGCAGGATACAGCGGGATGTATTCTGGGCACGCAGAGTGCTGCTTCCCATGCCCGGGACAAACTGCGAGCAGGTGCCTCGCTTGCGCTTCTATCTGCCGAGACTTGGAGCTGGCCAGCGCGCAGCTTCCCGCTGTGTGTGCTGCTGTCCGCAAACAGCCTCCAAACAAAGCAGGGCGCTAAGGCAAGAGAACTAAGCTCCTCAGGAGGGAATCTGCCTGCGAGGGAAGCTGTGCAGCACATCCCTTGTTCCGCTCGCCACTTGCCTGACCCTTAGGCAAAGCCCTTCTGGGCTGGCTTGTAGGCGTGCCTCCGTGCTCAGAGGCAGCCCCGTGGCAGGCAGGATACAGCGGGATGTCTTCTGGGCACGCAGAGTGCTGCTTCCCATGCCCGGGACAAACTGCGAGCAGGTGCCTCGCTTGCGCTTCTATCTGCCGAGACTTGGAGCTGGCCAGCGCACAGCTCCCCGCTGTGTGTGCTGCTGTCCGCAAACAGCCTCCAAACAAAGCAGGGCACTAAGGCAAGAGAACTTAGCTCCTCAGGAGGGAATCTGCCTGCGAGGGAAGCTGTGCAGCACATCCCTTGTTCCGCTCGCCACTTGCCTGACCGTTATGCAAAGCCCATCTCAGCTGGCTTGTAGGCGTGCCTCTGTGCTCAGAGGCAGCCCCGTGGCAGGCAGGATACAGCGGGATGTCTTCTGGGCACGCAGAGTGCTGCTTCCCATGCCCGGGACAAACTGCGAGCAGGTGCCTCGCTTGCGCTTCTATCTGCCGAGACTTGGAGCTGGCCAGCGCGCAGCTTCCCGCTGTGTGTGCTGCTGTCCGCAAACAGCCTCCAAACAAAGCAGGGCGCTAAGGCAAGAGAACTAAGCTCCCCAGGAGGGAATCTGCCTGCGAGGGAAGCTGTGCAGCACATCCCTTGTTCCGCTCGCCTCTTGCCTGACCCTTAGGCAAAGCCCATCTCAGCTGGCATGTAGGCGTGCCTCTGTGCTCAGAGGCAGCCCCGTGGCAGGCAGGATACAGCGGGATGTATTCTGGGCACGCAGAGTGCTGCTTCCCATGCCCGGGACAAACTGCGAGCAGGTGCCTCGCTTGCGCTTCTATCTGCTGAGACTTGGAGCTGGCCAGCGCGCAGCTTCCCGCTGTGTGTGCTGCTGTCCGCAAAGAGCCTCCAAACAAAGCAGGGCACTGAGGCAAGAGAACTTAGCTCCCCAGGAGGGAATCTGCCTGCGAGGGAAGCTGTGCAGCACATCCCTTGTTCCGCTCGCCACTTGCCTGACCATTACGCAAAGCCCATCTCAGCTGGCTTGTAGGCGTGCCTCTGTGCTCAGAGGCAGCCCCGTGGCATGCAGGATACAGCGGGATGTATTCTGGGCACGCAGAGTGCTGCTTCCCATGCCCGGGACAAACTGCGAGCAGGTGCCTCGCTTGCGCTTCTATTTGCCGAGACTTGGAGCTGGCCAGCGTGCAGCTTCCCGCTGTGTGTGCTGCTGTCCGCAAACAGCCTCCAAACAAAGCAGGGAGCTAAGGCAAGAGAACTAAGCTCCCCAGGAGGGAATCTGCCTGCGAGGGAAGCTGTGCAGCACATCCCTTGTTCCGCTTGCCACTTGCCTGACCCTTAGGCAAAGCCCATCTCAGCTGGCTTGTAGGCGTGCCTCCGTGCTCAGGAGCAGCCCCGTGGCAGGCAGGATACAGCGGGATGTATTCTGGGCACGCAGAGTGCTGCTTCCCATGCCCGGGACAAACTGCGAGCAGGTGCCTCGCTTGCGCTTCTATCTGCCGAGACTTGGAGCTGGCCAGCGCGCAGCTTCCCGCTGTGTGTGCTGCTGTCCGCAAACAGCCTCCAAACAAAGCAGGGCGCTAAGGCAAGAGAACTAAGCTCCTCAGGAGGGAATCTGCCTGCGAGGGAAGCTGTGCAGCACATCCCTTGCTCCGCTCGCCACTTGCCTGACCCTTAGGCAAAGCCCATCTGGGCTGGCTTGTAGGTGTGCCTCCGTGCTCAGGAGCAGCCCCGTGGCAGGCAGGATACAGCGGGATGTATTCTGGGCACGCAGAGTGCTGCTTCCCATGCCCGGGACAAACTGCGAGCAGGTGCCTCGCTTGCGCTTCTATCTACCGAGACTTGGAGCTGGCCAGCGCGCAGCTTCCCGCTGTGTGTGCTGCTGTCCGCAAACAGCCTCCAAACAAAGCAGGGCGCTAAGGCAAGAGAACTAAGCTCCTCAGGAGGGAATCTGTCTGCAAGGGAAGCTGTGCAGCACATCCCTTGTTCCGCTCGCCACTTGCCTGACCCTTAGGCAAAGCCCATCTCGGCTGGCTTGTAGGCGTGCCTCCGTGCTCAGGAGCAGCCCCGTGGCAGGCAGGATACAGCGGGATGTATTCTGGGCACGCAGAGTGCTGCTTCCCATGCCCGGGACAAACTGCGAGCAGGTGCCTCGCTTGCGCTTCTATCTGCCGAGACTTGGAGCTGGCCAGCGCGCAGCTTCCCGCTGTGTGTGCTGCTGTCCGCAAACAGCCTCCAAACAAAGCAGGGCGCTAAGGCAAGAGAACTAAGCTCCTCAGGAGGGAATCTGCCTGCGAGGGAAGCTGTGCAGCACATCCCTTGTTCCGCTCGCCACTTGCCTGACCCTTAGGCAAAGCCCTTCTGGGCTGGCTTGTAGGCGTGCCTCCGTGCTCAGAGGCAGCCCCGTGGCAGGCAGGATACAGCGGGATGTCTTCTGGGCACGCAGAGTGCTGCTTCCCATGCCCGGGACAAACTGCGAGCAGGTGCCTCGCTTGCGCTTCTATCTGCCGAGACTTGGAGCTGGCCAGCGCACAGCTCCCCGCTGTGTGTGCTGCTGTCCGCAAACAGCCTCCAAACAAAGCAGGGCACTAAGGCAAGAGAACTTAGCTCCTCAGGAGGGAATCTGCCTGCGAGGGAAGCTGTGCAGCACATCCCTTGTTCCGCTCGCCACTTGCCTGACCGTTATGCAAAGCCCATCTCAGCTGGCTTGTAGGCGTGCCTCTGTGCTCAGAGGCAGCCCCGTGGCAGGCAGGATACAGCGGGATGTCTTCTGGGCACGCAGAGTGCTGCTTCCCATGCCCGGGACAAACTGCGAGCAGGTGCCTCGCTTGCGCTTCTATCTGCCGAGACTTGGAGCTGGCCAGCGCGCAGCTTCCCGCTGTGTGTGCTGCTGTCCGCAAACAGCCTCCAAACAAAGCAGGGCGCTAAGGCAAGAGAACTAAGCTCCCCAGGAGGGAATCTGCCTGCGAGGGAAGCTGTGCAGCACATCCCTTGTTCCGCTCGCCTCTTGCCTGACCCTTAGGCAAAGCCCATCTCAGCTGGCATGTAGGCGTGCCTCTGTGCTCAGAGGCAGCCCCGTGGCAGGCAGGATACAGCGGGATGTATTCTGGGCACGCAGAGTGCTGCTTCCCATGCCCGGGACAAACTGCGAGCAGGTGCCTCGCTTGCGCTTCTATCTGCTGAGACTTGGAGCTGGCCAGCGCGCAGCTTCCCGCTGTGTGTGCTGCTGTCCGCAAAGAGCCTCCAAACAAAGCAGGGCACTGAGGCAAGAGAACTTAGCTCCCCAGGAGGGAATCTGCCTGCGAGGGAAGCTGTGCAGCACATCCCTTGTTCCGCTCGCCACTTGCCTGACCGTTACGCAAAGCCCATCTCAGCTGGCTTGTAGGCGTGCCTCTGTGCTCAGAGGCAGCCCCGTGGCATGCAGGATACAGCGGGATGTATTCTGGGCACGCAGAGTGCTGCTTACCATGCCCGGGACAAACTGCGAGCAGGTGCCTCGCTTGCGCTTCTATTTGCCGAGACTTGGAGCTGGCCAGCGTGCAGCTTCCCGCTGTGTGTGCTGCTGTCCGCAAACAGCCTCCAAACAAAGCAGGGAGCTAAGGCAAGAGAACTAAGCTCCCCAGGAGGGAATCTGCCTGCGAGGGAAGCTGTGCAGCACATCCCTTGTTCCGCTTGCCACTTGCCTGACCCTTAGGCAAAGCCCATCTCAGCTGGCTTGTAGGCGTGCCTCCGTGCTCAGGAGCAGCCCCGTGGCAGGCAGGATACAGCGGGATGTCTTCTGGGCACGCAGAGTGCTGCTTCCCATGCCCGGGACAAACTGCGAGCAGGTGCCTCGCTTGCGCTTCTATCTGCCGAGACTTGGAGCTGGCCAGCGCGCAGCTTCCCGCTGTGTGTGCTGCTGTCCGCAAACAGCCTCCAAACAAAGCAGGGCGCTAAGGCAAGAGAACTAAGCTCCTCAGGAGGGAATCTGCCTGCGAGGGAAGCTGTGCAGCACATCCCTTGCTCCGCTCGCCACTTGCCTGACCCTTAGGCAAAGCCCATCTGGGCTGGCTTGTAGGTGTGCCTCCGTGCTCAGGAGCAGCCCCGTGGCAGGCAGGATACAGCGGGATGTATTCTGGGCACGCAGAGTGCTGCTTCCCATGCCCGGGACAAACTGCGAGCAGGTGCCTCGCTTGCGCTTCTATCTACCGAGACTTGGAGCTGGCCAGCGCGCAGCTTCCCGCTGTGTGTGCTGCTGTCCGCAAACAGCCTCCAAACAAAGCAGGGCGCTAAGGCAAGAGAACTAAGCTCCTCAGGAGGGAATCTGCCTGCAAGGGAAGCTGTGCAGCACATCCCTTGTTCCGCTCGCCACTTGCCTGACCCTTAGGCAAAGCCCATCTGGGCTGGCTTGTAGGCGTGCCTCCGTGCTCAGGAGCAGCCCCGTGGCAGGCAGGATACAGCGGGATGTATTCTGGGCACGCAGAGTGCTGCTTCCCATGCCCGGGACAAACTGCGAGCAGGTGCCTCGCTTGCGCTTCTATCTGCCGAGACTTGGAGCTGGCCAGCGCGCAGCTTCCCGCTGTGTGTGCTGCTGTCCGCAAACAGCCTCCAAACAAAGCAGGGCGCTAAGGCAAGAGAACTAAGCTCCTCAGGAGGGAATCTGCCTGCGAGGGAAGCTGTGCAGCACATCCCTTGTTCCGCTCGCCACTTGCCTGACCCTTAGGCAAAGCCCTTCTGGGCTGGCTTGTAGGCGTGCCTCCGTGCTCAGAGGCAGCCCCGTGGCAGGCAGGATACAGCGGGATGTCTTCTGGGCACGCAGAGTGCTGCTTCCCATGCCCGGGACAAACTGCGAGCAGGTGCCTCGCTTGCGCTTCTATCTGCCGAGACTTGGAGCTGGCCAGCGCACAGCTCCCCGCTGTGTGTGCTGCTGTCCGCAAACAGCCTCCAAACAAAGCAGGGCACTAAGGCAAGAGAACTTAGCTCCTCAGGAGGGAATCTGCCTGCGAGGGAAGCTGTGCAGCACATCCCTTGTTCCGCTCGCCACTTGCCTGACCGTTATGCAAAGCCCATCTCAGCTGGCTTGTAGGCGTGCCTCTGTGCTCAGAGGCAGCCCCGTGGCAGGCAGGATACAGCGGGATGTCTTCTGGGCACGCAGAGTGCTGCTTCCCATGCCCGGGACAAACTGCGAGCAGGTGCCTCGCTTGCGCTTCTATCTGCCGAGACTTGGAGCTGGCCAGCGCGCAGCTTCCCGCTGTGTGTGCTGCTGTCCGCAAACAGCCTCCAAACAAAGCAGGGCGCTAAGGCAAGAGAACTAAGCTCCCCAGGAGGGAATCTGCCTGCGAGGGAAGCTGTGCAGCACATCCCTTGTTCCGCTCGCCTCTTGCCTGACCCTTAGGCAAAGCCCATCTCAGCTGGCATGTAGGCGTGCCTCTGTGCTCAGAGGCAGCCCCGTGGCAGGCAGGATACAGCGGGATGTATTCTGGGCACGCAGAGTGCTGCTTCCCATGCCCGGGACAAACTGCGAGCAGGTGCCTCGCTTGCGCTTCTATCTGCTGAGACTTGGAGCTGGCCAGCGCGCAGCTTCCCGCTGTGTGTGCTGCTGTCCGCAAAGAGCCTCCAAACAAAGCAGGGCACTGAGGCAAGAGAACTTAGCTCCCCAGGAGGGAATCTGCCTGCGAGGGAAGCTGTGCAGCACATCCCTTGTTCCGCTCGCCACTTGCCTGACCGTTACGCAAAGCCCATCTCAGCTGGCTTGTAGGCGTGCCTCTGTGCTCAGAGGCAGCCCCGTGGCATGCAGGATACAGCGGGATGTATTCTGGGCACGCAGAGTGCTGCTTACCATGCCCGGGACAAACTGCGAGCAGGTGCCTCGCTTGCGCTTCTATTTGCCGAGACTTGGAGCTGGCCAGCGTGCAGCTTCCCGCTGTGTGTGCTGCTGTCCGCAAACAGCCTCCAAACAAAGCAGGGAGCTAAGGCAAGAGAACTAAGCTCCCCAGGAGGGAATCTGCCTGCGAGGGAAGCTGTGCAGCACATCCCTTGTTCCGCTTGCCACTTGCCTGACCCTTAGGCAAAGCCCATCTCAGCTGGCTTGTAGGCGTGCCTCCGTGCTCAGGAGCAGCCCCGTGGCAGGCAGGATACAGCGGGATGTATTCTGGGCACGCAGAGTGCTGCTTCCCATGCCCGGGACAAACTGCGAGCAGGTGCCTCGCTTGCGCTTCTATCTGCCGAGACTTGGAGCTGGCCAGCGCGCAGCTTCCCGCTGTGTGTGCTGCTGTCCGCAAACAGCCTCCAAACAAAGCAGGGCGCTAAGGCAAGAGAACTAAGCTCCTCAGGAGGGAATCTGCCTGCGAGGGAAGCTGTGCAGCACATCCCTTGCTCCGCTCGCCACTTGCCTGACCCTTAGGCAAAGCCCATCTGGGCTGGCTTGTAGGTGTGCCTCCGTGCTCAGGAGCAGCCCCGTGGCAGGCAGGATACAGCGGGATGTATTCTGGGCACGCAGAGTGCTGCTTCCCATGCCCGGGACAAACTGCGAGCAGGTGCCTCGCTTGCGCTTCTATCTACCGAGACTTGGAGCTGGCCAGCGCGCAGCTTCCCGCTGTGTGTGCTGCTGTCCGCAAACAGCCTCCAAACAAAGCAGGGCGCTAAGGCAAGAGAACTAAGCTCCTCAGGAGGGAATCTGTCTGCAAGGGAAGCTGTGCAGCACATCCCTTGTTCCGCTCGCCACTTGCCTGACCCTTAGGCAAAGCCCATCTGGGCTGGCTTGTAGGCGTGCCTCCGTGCTCAGGAGCAGCCCCGTGGCAGGCAGGATACAGCGGGATGTATTCTGGGCACGCAGAGTGCTGCTTCCCATGCCCGGGACAAACTGCGAGCAGGTGCCTCGCTTGCGCTTCTATCTGCCGAGACTTGGAGCTGGCCAGCGCGCAGCTTCCCGCTGTGTGTGCTGCTGTCCGCAAACAGCCTCCAAACAAAGCAGGGCGCTAAGGCAAGAGAACTAAGCTCCTCAGGAGGGAATCTGCCTGCGAGGGAAGCTGTGCAGCACATCCCTTGTTCCGCTCGCCACTTGCCTGACCCTTAGGCAAAGCCCTTCTGGGCTGGCTTGTAGGCGTGCCTCCGTGCTCAGAGGCAGCCCCGTGGCAGGCAGGATACAGCGGGATGTCTTCTGGGCACGCAGAGTGCTGCTTCCCATGCCCGGGACAAACTGCGAGCAGGTGCCTCGCTTGCGCTTCTATCTGCCGAGACTTGGAGCTGGCCAGCGCACAGCTCCCCGCTGTGTGTGCTGCTGTCCGCAAACAGCCTCCAAACAAAGCAGGGCACTAAGGCAAGAGAACTTAGCTCCTCAGGAGGGAATCTGCCTGCGAGGGAAGCTGTGCAGCACATCCCTTGTTCCGCTCGCCACTTGCCTGACCCTTAGGCAAAGCCCATCTCAGCTGGCTTGTAGGCGTGCCTCTGTGCTCAGAGGCAGCCCCGTGGCAGGCAGGATACAGCGGGATGTCTTCTGGGCACGCAGAGTGCTGCTTCCCATGCCCGGGACAAACTGCGAGCAGGTGCCTCGCTTGCGCTTCTATCTGCCGAGACTTGGAGCTGGCCAGCGCGCAGCTTCCCGCTGTGTGTGCTGCTGTCCGCAAACAGCCTCCAAACAAAGCAGGGCACTAAGGCAAGAGAACTAAGCTCCTCAGGAGGGAATCTGCCTGCGAGGGAAGCTGTGCAGCACATCCCTTGTTCCGCTCGCCACTTGCCTGACCCTTAGGCAAAGCCCATCTCAGCTGGCTTGTAGGCGTGCCTCCGTGCTCAGAGGCAGCCCCGTGGCAGGCAGGATACAGCGGGATGTATTCTGGGCACGCAGAGTGCTGCTTCCCATGCCCGGGACAAACTGCGAGCAGGTGCCTCGCTTGCGCTTCTATCTGCCGAGACTTGGAGCTGGCCAGCGCGCAGCTTCCCGCTGTGTGTGCTGCTGTCCGCAAACAGCCTCCAAACAAAGCAGGGCGCTAAGGCAAGAGAACTAAGCTCCTCAGGAGGGAATCTGTCTGCGAGGGAAGCTGTGCAGCACATCCCTTGTTCCGCTCGCCACTTGCCTGACCCTTAGGCAAAGCCCATCTCGGCTGGCTTGTAGGCGTGCCTCCGTGCTCAGGAGCAGCCCCTTGGCAGGCAGGATACAGCGGGATGTCTTCTGGGCACGCAGAGTGCTGCTTCCCATGCCCGGGACAAACTGCGAGCAGGTGCCTCGCTTGCGCTTCTATCTGCCGAGACTTGGAGCTGGCCAGCGCGCAGCTTCCCGCTGTGTGTGCTGCTGTCCGCAAACAGCCTCCAAACAAAGCAGGGCACTAAGGCAAGAGAACTTAGCTCCCCAGGAGGGAATCTGCCTGCGAGGGAAGCTGTGCAGCACATCCCTTGTTCCGCTCGCCACTTGCCTGACCGTTACGCAAAGCCCATCTCGGCTGGCTTGTAGGCATGCCTCCGTGCTCAGGAGCAGCCCCGTGGCAGGCAGGATACAGCGGGATGTATTCTGGGCACGCAGAGTGCTGCTTCCCATGCCCGGGACAAACTGCAAGCAGGTGCCTCGCTTGCGCTTCTATGTGCTGAGAATTGGAGCTGGCCAGCACGCAGCTTCCCGCTGTGTGTACTGCTGTCCGCAAACAGCCTCCAAACAAAGCAGGGCGCTAAGGCAAGAGAACTAAGCGCCCCAGGAGGGAATCTGCCTGCGAGGGAAGCTGTGCAGCACATCCCTTGTTCTGCTCGCCACTTGCCTGACCCTTAGGCAAAGCCCATCTCGGCTGGGTTGTAGGCATGCCTCCGTGCTCAGGAGCAGCCCCGTGGCAGGCAGGATACAGCGGGATGTATTCTGGGCACGCAGAGTGCTGCTTCCCATGCCCGGGACAAACTGCGAGCCGCTGCCTCGCTTGCGCTTCTATCTGCCGAGACTTGGAGCTGGCCAGCACGCAGCTTCCCGCTGTGTGTGCTGCTGTCCGCAAACAGCCTCCAAACAAAGCAGGGCACTAAGGCAAGAGAACTAAGCTCCCCAGGAGGGAATCTGCCTGCGAGGGAAGCTGTGCAGCACATCCCTTGTTCCGCTCGCCACTTGCCTGACCCTTAGGCAAAGCCCATCTGGGCTGGCTTGTAGGCATGCCTCCGTGCTCAGGAGCAGCCCCGTGGCAGGCAGGATACAGCGGGATGTATTCTGGGCACGCAGAGTGCTGCTTCCCATGCCCGGGACAAACTGCGAGCAGGTGCCTCGCTTGCGCTTCTATCTACCGAGACTTGGAGCTCGCCAGCGCGCAGCTTCCCGCTGTGTGTGCTGCTGTCCGCAAACAGCCTCCAAACAAAGCAGGGCGCTAAGGCAAGAGAACTAAGCTCCTCAGGAGGGAATCTGCCTGCGAGGGAAGCTGTGCAGCACATCCCTTGTTCCGCTCGCCACTTGCCTGACCCTTAGGCAAAGCCCATCTCGGCTGGCTTGTAGGCGCGCCTCCGTGCTCAGAGGCAGCCCAGTGGCAGGCAGGATACAGCGGGATGTATTCTGGGCACACAGAGTGCTGCTTCCCATGCCCGGGACAAACTGCGAGCAGGTGCCTCGCTTGCACTTCTATCTGCCGAGACTTGGAGCTGGCCAGCGCGCAGCTTCCCGCTGTGTGTGCTGCTGTCCGCAAACAGCCTCCAAACAAAGCAGGGCGCTAAGGCACGAGAACTAAGCTCCTCAGGAGGGAATCTGCCTGCGAGGGAAGCTGTGCAGCACATCCCTTGTTCCGCTCGCCACTTGCCTGACCCTTAGGCAAAGCCCATGTGGGCTGGCTTGTAGGCGCGCCTCCGTGCTCAGGAGCAGCCCCGTGGCAGGCAGGATACAGCGGGATGTCTTCTGGGCACGCAGAGTGCTGCTTCCCATGCCCGGGACAAACTGCGAGCAGGTGCCTCGCTTGCGCTTCTATCTGCCGAGACTTGGAGCTGGCCAGCGCGCAGCTTCCCGCTGTGTGTGCTGCTGTCCGCAAACAGCCTCCAAACAAAGCAGGGCACTAAGGCAAGAGAACTAAGCTCCCCAGGAGGGAATCTGCCTGCGAGGGAAGCTGTGCAGCACATCCCTTGTTCCGCTCGCCACTTGCCTGACCCTTAGGCAAAGCCCATCTCAGCTGGCTTGTAGGCGTGCCTCCGTGCTCAGAGGCAGCCCCGTGGCAGGCAGGATACAGCGGGATGTATTCTGGGCACGCAGAGTGCTGCTTCCCATGCCCGGGACAAACTGCGAGCAGGTGCCTCGCTTGCGCTTCTATCTGCCGAGACTTGGAGATGGCCAGCGCGCAGCTTCCCGCTGTGTGTGCTGCTGTCCGCAAACAGCCTCCAAACAAAGCAGGGCGCTAAGGCACGAGAACTAAGCTCCTCAGGAGGGAATCTGCCTGCGAGGGAAGCTGTGCAGCACATCCCTTGTTCCGCTCGCCACTTGCCTGACCCTTAGGCAAAGCCCATCTGGGCTGGCTTGTAGGCGCGCCTCCGTGCTCAGAGGCAGCCCCGTGGCAGGCAGGATACAGCGGGATGTCTTCTGGGCACGCAGAGTGCTGCTTCCCATGCCCGGGACAAACTGCGAGCAGGTGCCTCGCTTGCACTTCTATCTGCCGAGACTTGGAGCTGGCCAGCGCGCAGCTTCCCGCTGTGTGTGCTGCTGTCCGCAAACAGCCTCCAAACAAAGCAGGGCACTAAGGCAAGAGAACTAAGCTTCTCAGGAGGGAATCTGCCTGCGAGGGAAGCTGTGCAGCACATCCCTTGTTCCGCTCGCCACTTGCCTGACCCTTAGGCAAAGCCCATCTCAGCTGGCTTGTAGGCGTGCCTCCGTGCTCAGAGGCAGCCCCGTGGCAGGCAGGATACAGCGGGATGTATTCTGGGCACGCAGAGTGCTGCTTCCCATGCCCGGGACAAACTGCGAGCAGGTGCCTCGCTTGCGCTTCTATCTGCCGAGACTTGGAGATGGCCAACGCGCAGCTTCCCGCTGTGTGTGCTGCTGTCCGCAAACAGCCTCCAAACAAAGCAGGGCGCTAAGGCAAGAGAACTAAGCTCCTCAGGAGGGAATCTGCCTGCGAGGGAAACTGTGCAGCACATCCCTTGTTCCGCTCGCCACTTGCCTGACCCTTAGGCAAAGCCCATCTCGGCTGGCTTGTAGGCGTGCCTCCGTGCTCAGGAGCAGCCCCATGGCAGGCAGGATACAGCGGGATGTCTTCTGGGCACGCAGAGTGCTGCTTCCCATGCTCGGGACAAACTGCAAGCAGGTGCCTCGCTTGCGCTTCTATGTGCTGAGAATTGGAGCTGGCCAGCACGCAGCTTCCCGCTGTGTGTACTGCTGTCCGCAAACAGCCTCCAAACAAAGCAGGGCGCTAAGGCAAGAGAACTAAGCGCCCCAGGAGGGAATCTGCCTGCGAGGGAAGCTGTGCAGCACATCCCTTGTTCCGCTCGCCACTTGCCTGACCGTTATGCAAAGCCCATCTCAGCTGGCTTGTAGGCATGCCTCCGTGCTCAGGAGCAGCCCCGTGGCAGGCAGGATACAGCGGGATGTATTCTGGGCACGCAGAGTGCTGCTTCCCATGCCCGGGACAAACTGCAAGCCGCTGCCTCGCTTGCGCTTCTATCTGCCGAGACTTGGAGCTGGCCAGCACGCAGCTTCCCGCTGTGTGTGCTGCTGTCCGCAAACAGCCTCCAAACAAAGCAGGGCACTAAGGCAAGAGAACTAAGCTCCTCAGGAGGGAATCTGCCTGCGAGGGAAGCTGTGCAGCACATCCCTTGCTCCGCTCGCCACTTGCCTGACCCTTAGGCAAAGCCCATCTGGGCTGGCTTGTAGGCATGCCTCCGTGCTCAGGAGCAGCCCCGTGGCAGGCAGGATACAGCGGGATGTATTCTGGGCACGCAGAGTGCTGCTTCCCATGCCCGGGACAAACTGCGAGCAGGTGCCTCGCTTGCACTTCTATCTGCCGAGACTTGGAGCTGGCCAGCGCGCAGCTTCCCGCTGTGTGTGCTGCTGTCCGCAAACAGCCTCCAAACAAAGCAGGGCGCTAAGGCAAGAGAACTTAGCTCCCCAGGAGGGAATCTGCCTGCGAGGGAAGCTGTGCAGCACATCCCTTGTTCCGCTCGCCACTTGCCTGACCCTTAGGCAAAGCCCATCTCAGCTGGCTTGTAGGCGTGCCTCCGTGCTCAGAGGCAGCCCCGTGGCAGGCAGGATACAGCGGGATGTCTTCTGGGCACGCAGAGTGCTGCTTCCCATGCCCGGGACAAACTGCGAGCAGGTGCCTCGCTTGCGCTTCTATCTGCCGAGACTTGGAGCTGGCCAGCGCGCAGCTTCCCGCTGTGTGTGCTGCTGTCCGCAAACAGCCTCCAAACAAAGCAGGGCGCTAAGGCAAGAGAACTAAGCTCCTCAGGAGGGAATCTGCCTGCGAGGGAAGCTGTGCAGCACATCCCTTGTTCCGCTCGCCACTTGCCTGACCCTTAGGCAAAGCCCATCTCAGCTGGCTTGTAGGCGTGCCTCCGTGCTCAGAGGCAGCCCCGTGGCAGGCAGGATACAGCGGGATGTATTCTGGGCACGCAGAGTGCTGCTTCCCATGCCCGGGACAAACTGCGAGCAGGTGCCTCGCTTGCGCTTCTATCTGCCGAGACTTGGAGCTGGCCAGCGCGCAGCTTCCCGCTGTGTGTGCTGCTGTCCGCAAACAGCCTCCAAACAAAGCAGGGCGCTAAGGCACGAGAACTAAGCTCCCCAGGAGGGAATCTGCCTGCGAGGGAAGCTGTGCAGCACATCCCTTGCTCCGCTCGCCACTTGCCTGACCCTTAGGCAAAGCCCATCTCAGCTGGCTTGTAGGTGTGCCTCCGTGCTCAGAGGCAGCCCCGTGGCAGGCAGGATACAGCGGGATGTCTTCTGGGCACGCAGAGTGCTGCTTCCCATGCCCGGGACAAACTGCGAGCAGGTGCCTCGCTTGCGCTTCTATCTGCCGAGACTTGGAGATGGCCAGCGCGCAGCTTCCCGCTGTGTGTGCTGCTGTCCGCAAACAGCCTCCAAACAAAGCAGGGCGCTAAGGCAAGAGAACTAAGCTCCTCAGGAGGGAATCTGCCTGCGAGGGAAGCTGTGCAGCACATCCCTTGTTCCGCTCGCCACTTGCCTGACCGTTACGCAAAGCCCATCTGGGCTGGCTTGTAGGCGTGCCTCCATGCTCAGGAGCAGCCCCATGGCAGGCAGGATACAGCGGGATGTCTTCTGGGCACGCAGAGTGCTGCTTCCCATGCCCGGGACAAACTGCGAGCAGGTGCCTCGCTTGCGCTTCTATCTGCCGAGACTTGGAGCTGGCCAGCGCGCAGCTTCCCGCTGTGTGTGCTGCTGTCCGCAAACAGCCTCCAAACAAAGCAGGGCACTAAGGCAAGAGAACTTAGCTCCCCAGGAGGGAATCTGCCTGCGAGGGAAGCTGTGCAGCACATCCCTTGTTCCGCTCGCCACTTGCCTGACCCTTAGGCAAAGCCCATCTGTGCTGGGTTGTAGGCATGCCTCCGTGCTCAGAGGCAGCCCCGTGGCAGGCAGGATACAGCGGGATGTATTCTGGGCACGCAGAGTGCTGCTTCCCATGCCCGGGACAAACTGCGAGCAGGTGCCTCGCTTGCACTTCTATCTGCCGAGACTTGGAGCTGGCCAGCACGCAGCTTCCCGCTGTGTGTGCTGCTGTCCGCAAACAGCCTCCAAACAAAGCAGGGCGCTAAGGCAAGAGAACTAAGCGCCCCAGGACGGAATCTGCCTGCGAGGGAAGCTGTGCAGCACATCCCTTGTTCCGCTCGCCACTTGCCTGACCGTTACGCAAAGCCCATCTCAGCTGGCTTGTAGGCGTGCCTCTGTGCTCAGAGGCAGCCCCGTGGCAGGCAGGATACAGCGGGATGTATTCTGGGCACGCAGAGTGCTGCTTCCCATGCCCGGGACAAACTGCGAGCAGGTGCCTCGCTTGCACTTCTATCTGCCGAGACTTGGAGCTGGCCAGCGCGCAGCTTCCCGCTGTGTGTGCTGCTGTCCGCAAACAGCCTCCAAACAAAGCAGGGCGCTAAGGCACGAGAACTAAGCTCCCCAGGAGGGAATCTGCCTGCGAGGGAAGCTGTGCAGCACATCCCTTGTTCCGCTCGCCACTTTACCGACCCTTAGGCAAAGCCCATCTGGGCTGGCTTGTAGGCGCGCCTCCGTGCTCAGGAGCAGCCCCGTGGCAGGCAGGATACAGCGGGATGTCTTCTGGGCAAGCAGAGTGCTGCTTCCCATGCCCGGGACAAACTGCGAGCAGGTGCCTCGCTTGCGCTTCTATCTGCCGAGACTTGGAGCTGGCCAGCACGCAGCTTCCCGCTGTGTGTGCTGCTGTCCGCAAACAGCCTCCAAACAAAGCAGGGCGCTAAGGCAAGAGAACTAAGCGCCCCAGGACGGAATCTGCCTGCGAGGGAAGCTGTGCAGCACATCCCTTGTTCCGCTCGCCACTTGCCTGACCGTTACGCAAAGCCCATCTGGGCTGGCTTGTAGGCGTGCCTCCGTGCTCAGAGGCAGCCCCGTGGCAGGCAGGATACAGCGGGATGTATTCTGGGCACGCAGAGTGCTGCTTCCCATGCCCGGGACAAACTGCGAGCCGCTGCCTCGCTTGCGCTTCTATCTGCCGAGACTTGGAGCTGGCCAGCGCGCAGCTTCCCGCTGTGTGTGCTGCTGTCCGCAAACAGCCTCCAAACAAAGCAGGGCACTAAGGCAAGAGAACTAAGCTCCCCAGGAGGGAATCTGCCTGCGAGGGAAGCTGTGCAGCACATCCCTTGTTCCGCTCGCCACTTGCCTGACCCTTAGGCAAAGCCCATCTCAGCTGGCTTGTAGGCATGCCTCCGTGCTCAGGAGCAGCCCCGTGGCAGGCAGGATACAGCGGGATGTATTCTGGGCACGCAGAGTGCTGCTTCCCATGCCCGGGACAAACTGCGAGCAGGTGCCTCGCTTGCGCTTCTATCTACCGAGACTTGGAGCTGGCCAGCGCGCAGCTTCCCGCTGTGTGTGCTGCTGTCCGCAAACAGCCTCCAAACAAAGCAGGGCGCTAAGGCAAGAGAACTAAGCTCCTCAAGAGGGAATCTGTCTGCGAGGGAAGCTGTGCAGCACATCCCTTGTTCCGCTCGCCACTTGCCTGACCCTTAGGCAAAGCCCATCTGTGCTGGGCTGTAGGCATGCCTCCGTGCTCAGGAGCAGCCCCGTGGCAGGCAGGATACAGCGGGATGTATTCTGGGCACGCAGAGTGCTGCTTCCCATGCCCGGGACAAACTGCGAGCAGGTGCCTCGCTTGCGCTTCTATCTGCCGAGACTTGGAGCTGGCCAGCACGCAGCTTCCCGCTGTGTGTGCTGCTGTCCGCAAACAGCCTCCAAACAAAGCAGGGCGCTAAGGCACGAGAACTAAGCTCCTCAGGAGGGAATCTGCCTGCGAGGGAAGCTGTGCAGCACATCCCTTGTTCCGCTCGCCACTTGCCTGACCCTTAGGCAAAGCCCATCTGGGCTGGCTTGTAGGCGTGCCTCCGTGCTCAGGAGCAGCCCCGTGGCAGGCAGGATACAGCGGGATGTATTCTGGGCACGCAGAGTGCTGCTTCCCATGCCCGGGACAAACTGCGAGCAGGTGCCTCGCTTGCGCTTCTATCTGCCGAGACTTGGAGCTGGCCAGCACGCAGCTTCCCGCTGTGTGTGCTGCTGTCCGCAAACAGCCTCCAAACAAAGCAGGGCGCTAAGGCAAGAGAACTAAGCGCCCCAGGACGGAATCTGCCTGCGAGGGAAGCTGTGCAGCACATCCCTTGTTCCGCTCGCCACTTGCCTGACCGTTACGCAAAGCCCATCTCAGCTGGCTTGTAGGCGTGCCTCCGTGCTCAGAGGCAGCCCCGTGGCAGGCAGGATACAGCGGGATGTATTCTGGGCACGCAGAGTGCTGCTTCCCATGCCCGGGACAAACTGCGAGCAGGTGCCTCGCTTGCGCTTCTATCTGCCGAGACTTGGAGCTGGCCAGCGCGCAGCTTCCCGCTGTGTGTGCTGCTGTCCGCAAACAGCCTCCAAACAAAGCAGGGAGCTAAGGCAAGAGAACTAAGCTCCCCAGGACGGAATCTGCCTGCGAGGGAAGCTGTGCAGCACATCCCTTGTTCCGCTCGCCACTTGCCTGACCCTTAGGCAAAGCCCATCTCAGCTGGCTTGTAGGCGTGCCTCCGTGCTCAGGAGCAGCCCCGTGGCAGGCAGGATACAGCGGGATGTCTTCTGGGCACGCAGAGTGCTGCTTCCCATGCCCGGGACAAACTGCGAGCAGGTGCCTCGCTTGCGCTTCTATCTGCTGAGACTTGGAGATGGCCAGCGCGCAGCTTCCCGCTGTGTGTGCTGCTGTCCACAAACAGCCTCCAAACAAAGCAGGGCGCTAAGGCAAGAGAACTAAGCTCCTCAGGAGGGAATCTGCCTGCGAGGGAAGCTGTGCAGCACATCCCTTGTTCCGCTCGCCACTTGCCTGACCCTTAGGCAAAGCCCATCTGGGCTGGCTTGTAGGCGTGCCTCCGTGCTCAGGAGCAGCCCCATGGCAGGCAGGATACAGCGGGATGTATTCTGGGCACGCAGAGTGCTGCTTCCCATGCCCGGGACAAACTGCGAGCAGGTGCCTCGCTTGCACTTCTATCTGCCGAGACTTGGAGCTGGCCAGCGCGCAGCTTCCCGCTGTGTGTGCTGCTGTCCGCAAACAGCCTCCAAACAAAGCAGGGCGCTAAGGCACGAGAACTAAGCTCCCCAGGAGGGAATCTGCCTGCGAGGGAAGCTGTGCAGCACATCCCTTGTTCTGCTCGCCACTTGCCTGACCCTTAGGCAAAGCCCATCTGGGCTGGCTTGTAGGCGCGCCTCCGTGCTCAGGAGCAGCCCCGTGGCAGGCAGGATACAGCGGGATGTCTTCTGGGCAAGCAGAGTGCTGCTTCCCATGCCCGGGACAAACTGCGAGCAGGTGCCTCGCTTGCGCTTCTATCTGCCGAGACTTGGAGCTGGCCAGCACGCAGCTTCCCGCTGTGTGTGCTGCTGTCCGCAAACAGCCTCCAAACAAAGCAGGGCGCTAAGGCAAGAGAACTAAGCGCCCCAGGATGGAATCTGCCTGCGAGGGAAGCTGTGCAGCACATCCCTTGTTCCGCTCGCCACTTGCCTGACCCTTAGGCAAAGCCCATCTGGGCTGGCTTGTAGGCGCGCCTCCGTGCTCAGGAGCAGCCCCGTGGCAGGCAGGATACAGCGGGATGTCTTCTGGGCAAGCAGAGTGCTGCTTCCCATGCCCGGGACAAACTGCGAGCAGGTGCCTCGCTTGCGCTTCTATCTGCCGAGACTTGGAGCTGGCCAGCACGCAGCTTCCCGCTGTGTGTGCTGCTGTCCGCAAACAGCCTCCAAACAAAGCAGGGCGCTAAGGCAAGAGAACTAAGCGCCCCAGGACGGAATCTGCCTGCGAGGGAAGCTGTGCAGCACATCCCTTGTTCCGCTCGCCACTTGCCTGACCGTTACGCAAAGCCCATCTCAGCTGGCTTGTAGGCGTGCCTCCGTGCTCAGGAGCAGCCCCGTGGCAGGCAGGATACAGCGGGATGTATTCTGGGCACGCAGAGTGCTGCTTCCCATGCCCGGGACAAACTGCGAGCAGGTGCCTCGCTTGCGCTTCTATCTGCCGAGACTTGGAGCTGGCCAGCACGCAGCTTCCCGCTGTGTGTGCTGCTGTCCGCAAACAGCCTCCAAACAAAGCAGGGCGCTAAGGCACGAGAACTAAGCGCCCCAGGACGGAATCTGCCTGCGAGGGAAGCTGTGCAGCACATCCCTTGTTCCGCTCGCCACTTGCCTGACCCTTAGGCAAAGCCCATCTGGGCTGGCTTGTAGGCGCGCCTCCGTGCTCAGGAGCAGCCCCGTGGCAGGCAGGATACAGCGGGATGTCTTCTGGGCAAGCAGAGTGCTGCTTCCCATGCCCGGGACAAACTGCGAGCAGGTGCCTCGCTTGCGCTTCTATCTGCCGAGACTTGGAGCTGGCCAGCGCGCAGCTTCCCGCTGTGTGTGCTGCTGTCCGCAAACAGCCTCCAAACAAAGCAGGGCGCTAAGGCAAGAGAACTAAGCGCCCCAGGACGGAATCTGCCTGCGAGGGAAGCTGTGCAGCACATCCCTTGTTCCGCTCGCCACTTGCCTGACCCTTAGGCAAAGCCCATCTCAGCTGGCTTGTAGGCGTGCCTCCGTGCTCAGAGGCAGCCCCGTGGCAGGCAGGATACAGCGGGATGTATTCTGGGCACGCAGAGTGCTGCTTCCCATGCCCGGGACAAACTGCGAGCCGCTGCCTCGCTTGCGCTTCTATCTGCCGAGACTTGGAGCTGGCCAGCGCGCAGCTTCCCGCTGTGTGTGCTGCTGTCCGCAAACAGCCTCCAAACAAAGCAGGGCACTAAGGCAAGAGAACTAAACGCCCCAGCAGGGAATCTGCCTGCGAGGGAAGCTGTGCAGCACATCCCTTGTTCCGCTCGCCACTTGCCTGACCCTTAGGCAAAGCCCATCTCAGCTGGCTTGTAGGCATGCCTCCGTGCTCAGGAGCAGCCCCGTGGCAGGCAGGATACAGCGGGATGTATTCTGGGCACGCAGAGTGCTGCTTCCCATGCCCGGGACAAACTGCGAGCAGGTGCCTCGCTTGCGCTTCTATCTACCGAGACTTGGAGCTGGCCAGCGCGCAGCTTCCCGCTGTGTGTGCTGCTGTCCGCAAACAGCCTCCAAACAAAGCAGGGCGCTAAGGCAAGAGAACTAAGCTCCTCAAGAGGGAATCTGTCTGCGAGGGAACCTGTGCAGCACATCCCTTGTTCCGCTCGCCACTTGCCTGACCCTTAGGCAAAGCCCATCTGTGCTGGGCTGTAGGCATGCCTCCGTGCTCAGGAGCAGCCCCGTGGCAGGCAGGATACAGCGGGATGTATTCTGGGCACGCAGAGTGCTGCTTCCCATGCCCGGGACAAACTGCGAGCAGGTGCCTCGCTTGCGCTTCTATCTGCCGAGACTTGGAGCTGGCCAGCACGCAGCTTCCCGCTGTGTGTGCTGCTGTCCGCAAACAGCCTCCAAACAAAGCAGGGCGCTAAGGCAAGAGAACTAAGCTCCTCAGGAGGGAATCTGCCTGCGAGGGAAGCTGTGCAGCACATCCCTTGTTCCGCTCGCCACTTGCCTGACCCTTAGGCAAAGCCCATCTGGGCTGGCTTGTAGGCGTGCCTCCGTGCTCAGGAGCAGCCCCGTGGCAGGCAGGATACAGCGGGATGTCTTCTCGGCAAGCAGAGTGCTGCTTCCCATGCCTGGGACAAACTGCGAGCAGGTGCCTCGCTTGCGCTTCTATCTGCCGAGACTTGGAGCTGGCCAGCACGCAGCTTCCCGCTGTGTGTGCTGCTGTCCGCAAACAGCCTCCAAACAAAGCAGGGCGCTAAGGCAAGAGAACTAAGCGCCCCAGGACGGAATCTGCCTGCGAGGGAAGCTGTGCAGCACATCCCTTGTTCCGCTCGCCACTTGCCTGACCGTTACGCAAAGCCCATCTGGGCTGGCTTGTAGGCATGCCTCCGTGCTCAGGAGCAGCCCCGTGGCAGGCAGGATACAGCGGGATGTATTCTGGGCACGCAGAGTGCTGCTTCCCATGCTCGGGACAAACTGCAAGCAGGTGCCTCGCTTGCGCTTCTATCTGCCGAGACTTGGAGCTGGCCAGCACGCAGCTTCCCGCTGTGTGTGCTGCTGTCTGCAAACAGCCTCCAAACAAAGCAGGGCGCTAAGGCACGAGAACTAAGCGCCCCAGGAGGGAATCTGCCTGCGAGGGAAGCTGTGCAGCACATCCCTTGTTCCGCTCGCCACTTGCCTGACCCTTAGGCAAAGCCCATCTGGGCTGGCTTGTAGGCGTGCCTCCGTGCTCAGGAGCAGCCCCGTGGCAGGCAGGATACAGCGGGATGTCTTCTCGGCAAGCAGAGTGCTGCTTCCCATGCCTGGGACAAACTGCGAGCAGGTGCCTCGCTTGCGCTTCTATCTGCCGAGACTTGGAGCTGGCCAGCACGCAGCTTCCCGCTGTGTGTGCTGCTGTCCGCAAACAGCCTCCAAACAAAGCAGGGCGCTAAGGCAAGAGAACTAAGCGCCCCAGGACGGAATCTGCCTGCGAGGGAAGCTGTGCAGCACATCCCTTGTTCCGCTCGCCACTTGCCTGACCGTTACGCAAAGCCCATCTCAGCTGGCTTGTAAGCGTGCCTCCGTGCTCAGAGGCAGCCCCGTGGCAGGCAGGATACAGCGGGATGTATTCTGGGCACGCAGAGTGCTGCTTCCCATGCCCGGGACAAACTGCGAGCAGGTGCCTCGCTTGCGCTTCTATCTGCCGAGACTTGGAGCTGGCCAGCGCGCAGCTTCCCGCTGTGTGTGCTGCTGTCCGCAAACAGCCTCCAAACAAAGCAGGGAGCTAAGGCAAGAGAACTAAGCTCCCCAGGAGGGAATCTGCCTGCGAGGGAAGCTGTGCAGCACATCCCTTGTTCCGCTTGCCACTTGCCTGACCGTTACGCAAAGCCCATCTGGGCTGGCTTGTAGGCATGCCTCCGTGCTCAGGAGCAGCCCCGTGGCAGGCAGGATACAGCGGGATGTATTCTGGGCACGCAGAGTGCTGCTTCCCATGCCCGGGACAAACTGCGAGCCGCTGCCTCGCTTGCGCTTCTATCTGCCGAGACTTGGAGCTGGCCAGCGCGCAGCTTCCCGCTGTGTGTGCTGCTGTCCGCAAACAGCCTCCAAACAAAGCAGGGCACTAAGGCAAGAGAACTAAGCTCCCCAGGAGGGAATCTGCCTGCGAGGGAAGCTGTGCAGCACATCCCTTGTTCCGCTTGCCACTTGCCTGACCCTTAGGCAAAGCCCATCTGGGCTGGCTTGTAGGCGTGCCTCCGTGCTCAGGAGCAGCCCCGTGGCAGGCAGGATACAGCGGGATGTATTCTGGGCACGCAGAGTGCTGCTTCCCATGCCCGGGACAAACTGCGAGCAGGTGCCTCGCTTGCGCTTCTATCTACCGAGACTTGGAGCTGGCCAGCGCGCAGCTTCCCGCTGTGTGTGCTGCTGTCCGCAAACAGCCTCCAAACAAAGCAGGGCGCTAAGGCAAGAGAACTAAGCTCCTCAGGAGGGAATCTGCCTGCGAGGGAAGCTGTGCAGCACATCCCTTGTTCCGCTCGCCACTTGCCTGACCCTTAGGCAAAGCCCATCTCGGCTGGCTTGTAGGCGCGCCTCCGTGCTCAGGAGCAGCCCAGTGGCAGGCAGGATACAGCGGGATGTATTCTGGGCACACAGAGTGCTGCTTCCCATGCCCGGGACAAACTGCGAGCAGGTGCCTCGCTTGCGCTTCTATCTGCCGAGACTTGGAGCTGGCCAGCGCGCAGCTTCCCGCTGTGTGTGCTGCTGTCCGCAAACAGCCTCCAAACAAAGCAGGGCGCTAAGGCAAGAGAACTAAGCTCCTCAGGAGGGAATCTGCCTGCGAGGGAAGCTGTGCAGCACATCCCTTGTTCCGCTCGCCACTTGCCTGACCGTTACGCAAAGCCCATCTCAGCTGGCTTGTAGGCGTGCCTCCGTGCTCAGGAGCAGCCCCGTGGCAGGCAGGATACAGCGGGATGTATTCTGGGCACGCAGAGTGCTGCTTCCCATGCCCGGGACAAACTGCGAGCAGGTGCCTCGCTTGCGCTTCTATCTGCCGAGACTTGGAGCTGGCCAGCGCGCAGCTTCCCGCTGTGTGTGCTGCTGTCCGCAAACAGCCTCCAAACAAAGCAGGGCGCTAAGGCAAGAGAACTAAGCTCCCCAGGAGGGAATCTGCCTGCGAGGGAAGCTGTGCAGCACATCCCTTGTTCCGCTCGCCACTTGCCTGACCCTTAGGCAAAGCCCATCTCAGCTGGCTTGTAGGCGTGCCTCCGTGCTCAGAGGCAGCCCCGTGGCAGGCAGGATACAGCGGGATGTATTCTGGGCACGCAGAGTGCTGCTTCCCATGCCCGGGACAAACTGCGAGCAGGTGCCTCGCTTGCGCTTCTATCTGCCGAGACTTGGAGATGGCCAGCACGCAGCTTCCCGCTGTGTGTGCTGCTGTCCGCAAACAGCCTCCAAACAAAGCAGGGCGCTAAGGCAAGAGAACTAAGCTCCTCAGGAGGGAATCTGCCTGCGAGGGAAGCTGTGCAGCACATCCCTTGTTCCGCTCGCCACTTGCCTGACCCTTAGGCAAAGCCCATCTCGGCTGGCTTGTAGGCGTGCCTCCGTGCTCAGGAGCAGCCCCATGGCAGGCAGGATACAGCGGGATGTCTTCTGGGCACGCAGAGTGCTGCTTCCCATGCCCGGGACAAACTGCGAGCAGGTGCCTCGCTTGCGCTTCTATCTGCCGAGACTTGGAGCTGGCCAGCGCGCAGCTTCCCGCTGTGTGTGCTCCTGTCCGCAAACAGCCTCCAAACAAAGCAGGGCACTAAGGCAAGAGAACTTAGCTCCCCAGGAGGGAATCTGCCTGCGAGGGAAGCTGTGCAGCACATCCCTTGTTCCGCTCGCCACTTGCCTGACCGTTACGCAAAGCCCATCTGGGCTGGCTTGTAGGCATGCCTCCGTGCTCAGGAGCAGCCCCGTGGCAGGCAGGATACAGCGGGATGTATTCTGGGCACGCAGAGTGCTGCTTCCCATGCCCGGGACAAACTGCGAGCAGGTGCCTCGCTTGCGCTTCTATCTGCCGAGACTTGGAGCTGGCCAGCGCGCAGCTTCCCGCTGTGTGTGCTGCTGTCCGCAAACAGCCTCCAAACAAAGCAGGGCGCTAAGGCAAGAGAACTTAGTTCCCCAGGAGGGAATCTGCCTGCGAGGGAAGCTGTGCAGCACATCCCTTGTTCCGCTCGCCACTTGCCTGACCCTTAGGCAAAGCCCATCTGGGCTGGCTTGTAGGCGTGCCTCCGTGCTCAGGAGCAGCCCCATGGCAGGCAGGATACAGCGGGATGTCTTCTGGGCACGCAGAGTGCTGCTTCCCATGCCCGGGACAAACTGCGAGCAGGTGCCTCGCTTGCGCTTCTATCTGCCGAGACTTGGAGCTGGCCAGCGCGCAGCTTCCCGCTGTGTGTGCTGCTGTCCGCAAACAGCCTCCAAACAAAGCAGGGCGCTAAGGCACGAGAACTAAGCTCCCCAGGAGGGAATCTGCCTGCGAGGGAAGCTGTGCAGCACATCCCTTGTTCCGCTCGCCACTTGCCTGACCCTTAGGCAAAGCCCATCTCAGCTGGCTTGTAGGCGTGCCTCCGTGCTCAGGAGCAGCCCCGTGGCAGGCAGGATACAGCGGGATGTATTCTGGGCACGCAGAGTGCTGCTTCCCATGCCCGGGACAAACTGCGAGCAGGTGCCTCGCTTGCGCTTCTATCTGCCGAGACTTGGAGCTGGCCAGCACGCAGCTTCCCGCTGTGTGTGCTGCTGTCCGCAAACAGCCTCCAAACAAAGCAGGGCGCTAAGGCACGAGAACTAAGCTCCTCAGGAGGGAATCTGCCTGCGAGGGAAGCTGTGCAGCACATCCCTTGTTCCGCTCGCCACTTGCCTGACCGTTACGCAAAGCCCATCTGGGCTGGCTTGTAGGCATGCCTCCGTGCTCAGGAGCAGCCCCGTGGCAGGCAGGATACAGCGGGATGTATTCTGGGCACGCAGAGTGCTGCTTCCCATGCCCGGGACAAACTGCGAGCAGGTGCCTCGCTTGCGCTTCTATCTGCCGAGACTTGGAGCTGGCCAGCGCGCAGCTTCCCGCTGTGTGTGCTGCTGTCCGCAAACAGCCTCCAAACAAAGCAGGGCGCTAAGGCAAGAGAACTTAGTTCCCCAGGAGGGAATCTGCCTGCGAGGGAAGCTGTGCAGCACATCCCTTGTTCCGCTCGCCACTTGCCTGACCCTTAGGCAAAGCCCATCTGGGCTGGCTTGTAGGCGTGCCTCCGTGCTCAGGAGCAGCCCCATGGCAGGCAGGATACAGCGGGATGTCTTCTGGGCACGCAGAGTGCTGCTTCCCATGCCCGGGACAAACTGCGAGCAGGTGCCTCGCTTGCGCTTCTATCTGCCGAGACTTGGAGCTGGCCAGCGCGCAGCTTCCCGCTGTGTGTGCTGCTGTCCGCAAACAGCCTCCAAACAAAGCAGGGCGCTAAGGCACGAGAACTAAGCTCCCCAGGAGGGAATCTGCCTGCGAGGGAAGCTGTGCAGCACATCCCTTGTTCCGCTCGCCACTTGCCTGACCCTTAGGCAAAGCCCATCTCAGCTGGCTTGTAGGCGTGCCTCCGTGCTCAGGAGCAGCCCCGTGGCAGGCAGGATACAGCGGGATGTATTCTGGGCACGCAGAGTGCTGCTTCCCATGCCCGGGACAAACTGCGAGCAGGTGCCTCGCTTGCGCTTCTATCTGCCGAGACTTGGAGCTGGCCAGCACGCAGCTTCCCGCTGTGTGTGCTGCTGTCCGCAAACAGCCTCCAAACAAAGCAGGGCGCTAAGGCACGAGAACTAAGCTCCTCAGGAGGGAATCTGCCTGCGAGGGAAGCTGTGCAGCACATCCCTTGTTCCGCTCGCCACTTGCCTGACCCTTAGGCAAAGCCCATCTGGGCTGGCTTGTAGGCGTGCCTCCGTGCTCAGGAGCAGCCCCGTGGCAGGCAGGATACAGCGGGATGTATTCTGGGCACGCAGAGTGCTGCTTCCCATGCCCGGGACAAACTGCGAGCAGGTGCCTCGCTTGCGCTTCTATCTGCCGAGACTTGGAGCTGGCCAGCACGCAGCTTCCCGCTGTGTGTGCTGCTGTCCGCAAACAGCCTCCAAACAAAGCAGGGCGCTAAGGCAAGAGAACTAAGCGCCCCAGGACGGAATCTGCCTGCGAGGGAAGCTGTGCAGCACATCCCTTGTTCCGCTCGCCACTTGCCTGACCGTTACGCAAAGCCCATCTCAGCTGGCTTGTAAGCGCGCCTCCGTGCTCAGGAGCAGCCCCGTGGCAGGCAGGATACAGCGGGATGTCTTCTGGGCAAGCAGAGTGCTGCTTCCCATGCCCGGGACAAACTGCGAGCAGGTGCCTCGCTTGCGCTTCTATCTGCCGAGACTTGGAGCTGGCCAGCACGCAGCTTCCCGCTGTGTGTGCTGCTGTCCGCAAACAGCCTCCAAACAAAGCAGGGCGCTAAGGCAAGAGAACTAAGCGCCCCAGGACGGAATCTGCCTGCGAGGGAAGCTGTGCAGCACATCCCTTGTTCCGCTCGCCACTTGCCTGACCGTTACGCAAAGCCCATCTCAGCTGGCTTGTAGGCGTGCCTCCGTGCTCAGAGGCAGCCCCGTGGCAGGCAGGATACAGCGGGATGTATTCTGGGCACGCAGAGTGCTGCTTCCCATGCCCGGGACAAACTGCGAGCAGGTGCCTCGCTTGCGCTTCTATCTGCCGAGACTTGGAGCTGGCCAGCGCGCAGCTTCCCGCTGTGTGTGCTCCTGTCCGCAAACAGCCTCCAAACAAAGCAGGGCACTAAGGCAAGAGAACTTAGCTCCCCAGGAGGGAATCTGCCTGCGAGGGAAGCTGTGCAGCACATCCCTTGTTCCGCTCGCCACTTGCCTGACCGTTACGCAAAGCCCATCTGGGCTGGCTTGTAGGCATGCCTCCGTGCTCAGGAGCAGCCCCGTGGCAGGCAGGATACAGCGGGATGTATTCTGGGCACGCAGAGTGCTGCTTCCCATGCCCGGGACAAACTGCGAGCAGGTGCCTCGCTTGCGCTTCTATCTGCCGAGACTTGGAGCTGGCCAGCGCGCAGCTTCCCGCTGTGTGTGCTGCTGTCCGCAAACAGCCTCCAAACAAAGCAGGGCACTAAGGCAAGAGAACTTAGCTCCCCAGGAGGGAATCTGCCTGCGAGGGAAGCTGTGCAGCACATCCCTTGTTCCGCTCGCCACTTGCCTGACCCTTAGGCAAAGCCCATCTGGGCTGGCTTGTAGGCGTGCCTCCGTGCTCAGGAGCAGCCCCATGGCAGGCAGGATACAGCGGGATGTCTTCTGGGCACGCAGAGTGCTGCTTCCCATGCCCGGGACAAACTGCGAGCAGGTGCCTCGCTTGCGCTTCTATCTGCCGAGACTTGGAGCTGGCCAGCGCGCAGCTTCCCGCTGTGTGTGCTGCTGTCCGCAAACAGCCTCCAAACAAAGCAGGGCGCTAAGGCACGAGAACTAAGCTCCCCAGGAGGGAATCTGCCTGCGAGGGAAGCTGTGCAGCACATCCCTTGTTCCGCTCGCCACTTGCCTGACCCTTAGGCAAAGCCCATGTGGGCTGGCTTGTAGGCGCGCCTCCATGCTCAGGAGCAGCCCCGTGGCAGGCAGGATACAGCGGGATGTCTTCTGGGCAAGCAGAGTGCTGCTTCCCATGCCCGGGACAAACTGCGAGCAGGTGCCTCGCTTGCGCTTCTATCTGCCGAGACTTGGAGCTGGCCAGCACGCAGCTTCCCGCTGTGTGTGCTGCTGTCCGCAAACAGCCTCCAAACAAAGCAGGGCGCTAAGGCAAGAGAACTAAGCGCCCCAGGACGGAATCTGCCTGCGAGGGAAGCTGTGCAGCACATCCCTTGTTCCGCTCGCCACTTGCCTGACCGTTACGCAAAGCCCATCTCAGCTGGCTTGTAGGCGTGCCTCCGTGCTCAGAGGCAGCCCCGTGGCAGGCAGGATACAGCGGGATGTATTCTGGGCACGCAGAGTGCTGCTTCCCATGCCCGGGACAAACTGCGAGCCGCTGCCTCGCTTGCGCTTCTATCTGCCGAGACTTGGAGCTGGCCAGCGCGCAGCTTCCCGCTGTGTGTGCTGCTGTCCGCAAACAGCCTCCAAACAAAGCAGGGCACTAAGGCAAGAGAACTAAGCGCCCCAGGAGGGAATCTGCCTGCGAGGGAAGCTGTGCAGCACATCCCTTGTTCCGCTCGCCACTTGCCTGACCCTTAGGCAAAGCCCATCTCAGCTGGCTTGTAGGCGTGCCTCCGTGCTCAGGAGCAGCCCCATGGCAGGCAGGATACAGCGGGATGTATTCTGGGCACGCAGAGTGCTGCTTCCCATGCCCGGGACAAACTGCGAGCAGGTGCCTCGCTTGCGCTTCTATCTGCCGAGACTTGGAGCTGGCCAGCACGCAGCTTCCCGCTGTGTGTGCTGCTGTCCGCAAACAGCCTCCAAACAAAGCAGGGCGCTAAGGCACGAGAACTAAGCTCCTCAGGAGGGAATCTGCCTGCGAGGGAAGCTGTGCAGCACATCCCTTGTTCCGCTCGCCACTTGCCTGACCCTTAGGCAAAGCCCATCTGGGCTGGCTTGTAGGCGTGCCTCCGTGCTCAGGAGCAGCCCCGTGGCAGGCAGGATACAGCGGGATGTCTTCTCGGCAAGCAGAGTGCTGCTTCCCATGCCTGGGACAAACTGCGAGCAGGTGCCTCGCTTGCGCTTCTATCTGCCGAGACTTGGAGCTGGCCAGCACGCAGCTTCCCGCTGTGTGTGCTGCTGTCCGCAAACAGCCTCCAAACAAAGCAGGGCGCTAAGGCAAGAGAACTAAGCGCCCCAGGACGGAATCTGCCTGCGAGGGAAGCTGTGCAGCACATCCCTTGTTCCGCTCGCCACTTGCCTGACCGTTACGCAAAGCCCATCTCAGCTGGCTTGTAGGCGTGCCTCCGTGCTCAGAGGCAGCCCCGTGGCAGGCAGGATACAGCGGGATGTATTCTGGGCACGCAGAGTGCTGCTTCCCATGCCCGGGACAAACTGCGAGCAGGTGCCTCGCTTGCGCTTCTATCTGCCGAGACTTGGAGCTGGCCAGCGCGCAGCTTCCCGCTGTGTGTGCTGCTGTCCGCAAACAGCCTCCAAACAAAGCAGGGCACTAAGGCAAGAGAACTTAGCTCCCCAGGAGGGAATCTGCCTGCGAGGGAAGCTGTGCAGCACATCCCTTGTTCCGCTCGCCACTTGCCTGACCCTTAGGCAAAGCCCATCTGGGCTGGCTTGTAGGTGTGCCTCCGTGCTCAGGAGCAGCCCCGTGGCAGGCAGGATACAGCGGGATGTATTCTGGGCACGCAGAGTGCTGCTTCCCATGCCCGGGACAAACTGCGAGCAGGTGCCTCGCTTGCGCTTCTATCTGCCGAGACTTGGAGCTGGCCAGCACGCAGCTTCCCGCTGTGTGTGCTGCTGTCCGCAAACAGCCTCCAAACAAAGCAGGGCGCTAAGGCACGAGAACTAAGCTCCCCAGTAGGGAATCTGCCTGCGAGGGAAGCTGTGCAGCACATCCCTTGTTCCGCTCGCCACTTGCCTGACCCTTAGGCAAAGCCCATCTGGGCTGGCTTGTAGGCGTGCCTCCGTGCTCAGGAGCAGCCCCGTGGCAGGCAGGATACAGCGGGATGTCTTCTGGGCAAGCAGAGTGCTGCTTCCCATGCCTGGGACAAACTGCGAGCAGGTGCCTCGCTTGCGCTTCTATCTGCCGAGACTTGGAGCTGGCCAGCACGCAGCTTCCCGCTGTGTGTGCTGCTGTCCGCAAACAGCCTCCAAACAAAGCAGGGCGCTAAGGCAAGAGAACTAAGCGCCCCAGGAGGGAATCTGCCTGCGAGGGAAGCTGTGCAGCACATCCCTTGTTCCGCTCGCCACTTGCCTGACCGTTACGCAAAGCCCATCTCAGCTGGCTTGTAGGCGTGCCTCCGTGCTCAGAGGCAGCCCCGTGGCAGGCAGGATACAGCGGGATGTATTCTGGGCACGCAGAGTGCTGCTTCCCATGCCCGGGACAAACTGCGAGCAGGTGCCTCGCTTGCGCTTCTATCTGCCGAGACTTGGAGCTGGCCAGCGCGCAGCTTCCCGCTGTGTGTGCTGCTGTCCGCAAACAGCCTCCAAACAAAGCAGGGCACTAAGGCAAGAGAACTTAGCTCCCCAGGAGGGAATCTGCCTGCGAGGGAAGCTGTGCAGCACATCCCTTGTTCCGCTCGCCACTTGCCTGACCCTTAGGCAAAGCCCATCTGGGCTGGCTTGTAGGCGTGCCTCCGTGCTCAGGAGCAGCCCCATGGCAGGCAGGATACAGCGGGATGTCTTCTGGGCACGCAGAGTGCTGCTTCCCATGCCCGGGACAAACTGCGAGCAGGTGCCTCGCTTGCGCTTCTATCTGCCGAGACTTGGAGCTGGCCAGCGCGCAGCTTCCCGCTGTGTGTGCTGCTGTCCGCAAACAGCCTCCAAACAAAGCAGGGCACTAAGGCAAGAGAACTTAGCTCCCCAGGACGGAATCTGCCTGCGAGGGAAGCTGTGCAGCACATCCCTTGTTCCGCTCGCCACTTGCCTGACCCTTAGGCAAAGCCCATCTCGGCTGGCTTGTAGGTGTGCCTCCGTGCTCAGGAGCAGCCCCGTGGCAGGCAGGATACAGCGGGATGTCTTCTGGGCACGCAGAGTGCTGCTTCCCATGCCCGGGACAAACTGCGAGCAGGTGCCTCGCTTGCGCTTCTATCTGCCGAGACTTGGAGCTGGCCAGCGCGCAGCTTCCCGCTGTGTGTGCTGCTGTCCGCAAACAGCCTCCAAACAAAGCAGGGCGCTAAGGCAAGAGAACTAAGCTCCCCAGGAGGGAATCTGCCTGCGAGGGAAGCTGTGCAGCACATCCCTTGTTCCGCTCGCCACTTGCCTGACCCTTAGGCAAAGCCCATCTGGGCTGGCTTGTAGGTGTGCCTCCGTGCTCAGGAGCAGCCCCGTGGCAGGCAGGATACAGCGGGATGTCTTCTGGGCACGCAGAGTGCTGCTTCCCATGCCCGGGACAAACTGCGAGCAGGTGCCTCGCTTGCGCTTCTATCTGCCGAGACTTGGAGCTGGCCAGCGCGCAGCTTCCCGCTGTGTGTGCTGCTGTCCGCAAACAGCCTCCAAACAAAGCAGGGCGCTAAGGCGGGAGAACTAAGCTCCCCAGGACGGAATCTGCCTGCGAGGGAAGCTGTGCAGCACATCCCTTGTTCCGCTCGCCACTTGCCTGACCCTTAGGCAAAGCCCATCTGGGCTGGCTTGTAGGCGTGCCTCCGTGCTCAGAGGCAGTCCCGTGGCAGGCAGGATACAGCGGGATGTCTTCTGGGCACGCAGAGTGCTGCTTCCCATGCCCGGGACAAACTGCGAGCAGGTGCCTCGCTTGCGCTTCTATCTGCCGAGACTTGGAGCTGGCCAGCGCGCAGCTTCCCGCTGTGTGTGCTGCTGTCCGCAAACAGCCTCCAAACAAAGCAGGGCGCTAAGGCAAGAGAACTAAGCGCCCCAGGAGGGAATCTGCCTGCGAGGGAAGCTGTGCAGCACATCCCTTGTTCCACTCGCCACTTTACCGACCCTTAGGCAAAGCCCATCTGGGCTGGCTTGTAGGCGTGCCTCTGTGCTCAGAGGCAGCCCCGTGGCAGGCAGGATACAGCGGGATGTCTTCTCGGCAAGCAGAGTGCTGCTTCCCATGCCCGGGACAAACTGCGAGCAGGTGCCTCGCTTGCGCTTCTATCTGCCGAGACTTGGAGCTGGCCAGCGTGCAGCTTCCCGCTGTGTGTGCTGCTGTCCGCAAACAGCCTCCAAACAAAGCAGGGAGCTAAGGCAAGAGAACTAAGCTCCCCAGGAGGGAATCTGCCTGCGAGGGAAGCTGTGCAGCACATCCCTTGTTCCGCTCGCCACTTGCCTGACCCTTAGGCAAAGCCCATCTCGGCTGGCTTGTAGGTGTGCCTCCGTGCTCAGGAGCAGCCCCGTGGCAGGCAGGATACAGCGGGATGTCTTCTGGGCACGCAGAGTGCTGCTTCCCATGCCCGGGACAAACTGCGAGCAGGTGCCTCGCTTGCGCTTCTATCTGCCGAGACTTGGAGCTGGCCAGCGCGCAGCTTCCCGCTGTGTGTGCTGCTGTCCGCAAACAGCCTCCAAACAAAGCAGGGCGCTAAGGCGGGAGAACTAAGCTCCCCAGGAGGGAATCTGCCTGCGAGGGAAGCTGTGCAGCACATCCCTTGTTCCGCTCGCCACTTGCCTGACCCTTAGGCAAAGCCCATGTGGGCTGGCTTGTAGGCGTGCCTCTGTGCTCAGAGGCAGCCCCGTGGCAGGCAGGATACAGCGGGATGTCTTCTCGGCAAGCAGAGTGCTGCTTCCCATGCCCGGGACAAACTGCGAGCAGGTGCCTCGCTTGCGCTTCTATCTGCCGAGACTTGGAGCTGGCCAGCGCGCAGCTTCCCGCTGTGTGTGCTGCTGTCTGCAAACAGCCTCCAAACAAAGCAGGGCGCTAAGGCAAGAGAACTAAGCGCCCCAGGAGGGAATCTGCCTGCGAGGGAAGCTGTGCAGCACATCCCTTGTTCCGCTCGCCACTTGCCTGACCCTTAGGCAAAGCCCATCTCGGCTGGCTTGTAGGCGTGCCTCCGTGCTCAGGAGGCAGCCCCGTGGCAGACAGGATACAGCGGGATGTATTCTGGGCACGCAGAGTGCTGCTTCCCATGCCCGGGACAAACTGCGAGCCGCTGCCTCGCTTGCGCTTCTATCTGCCGAGACTTGGAGCTGGCCAGCGCGCAGCTTCCCGCTGTGTGTGCTGCTGTCCGCAAACAGCCTCCAAACAAAGCAGGGTGCTAAGGAAGGAGAACTAAGCTCCTCAGGAGGGAATCTGCCTGCGAGGGAAGCTGTGCAGCACATCCCTTGTTCCGCTCGCCACTTGCCTGACCCTTAGGCAAAGCCCATCTCAGCTGGCTTGTAGGCATGCCTCCGTGCTCAGGAGCAGCCCCGTGGTAGACAGGATAGAGCAGGATGTATTCTGGGCACACAGAGTGCTGCTTCCCATGCCCGGAACAAACTGCGAGCAGGTGCCTCGCTTGCGCTTCTATCTGCCGAGACTTGGAGCTGGCCAGCGCGCAGCTTCCCGCTGTGTGTGCTGCTGTCCGCAAAGAGCCTCCAAACAAAGCAGGGCGCTAAGGCAAGAGAACTTAGCGCCCCAGGAGGGAATCTGCCTGCGAGGGAAGCTATGCAGCACATTCCTTGTTCCGCTCGCCACTTGCCTGACCCTTAGGCAAAGCCCACCTGGGCTGGCTTGTAGGCATGCCTCCGTGCTCAGGAGGCAGCCCCGTGGTAGACAGGATAGAGCAGGATGTATTCTGGGCACACAGAGTGCTGCTTCCCATGCCTGGGACAAACTGCGAGCAGGTGCCTCGCTTGCGCTTCTATCTGCCGAGACTTGGAGCTGGCCAGCGCGCAGCTTCCCGCTGTGTGTGCTGCTGTCCGCAAACAGCCTCCAAACAAAGCAGGGCACTAAGGCAAGAGAACTTAGCTCCCCAGGAGGGAATCTGCCTGCGAGGGAACCTGTGCAGCACATCCCTTGTTCCGCTCGCCATTTGCCTGACCCTTACGCAAAGCCCATCTGGGCTGGCTTGTAGGCGTGCCTCCGTGCTCAGAGGCAGCCCCGTGGCAGGCAGGATACAGCGGGATGTATTCTGGGCACGCAGAGTGCTGCTTCCCATGCCCGGGACAAACTGCGAGCAGGTGCCTCGCTTGCGCTTCTATCTGCCGAGACTTGGAGCTGGCCAGCGTGCAGCTTCCCGCTGTGTGTGCTGCTGTCCGCAAACAGCCTCCAAACAAAGCAGGGCGCTAAGGCAAGAGAACTTAGCTCCCCAGGAGGGAATCTGCCTGCGAGGGAAGCTATGCAGCACATCCCTTGTTCCGCTCGCCACTTGCCTGACCCTTAGGCAAAGCCCACCTGGGCTGGCTTGTAGGCATGCCTCCGTGCTCAGGAGCAGCCCCGTGGCAGGCAGGATACAGCGGGATGTATTCTGGGCACACAGAGTGCTGCTTCCCATGCCCGGGACAAACTGCGAGCAGGTGCCTCGCTTGCGCTTCTATCTGCCGAGACTTGGAGCTGGCCAGCGCGCAGCTTCCCGCTGTGTGTGCTGCTGTCCACAAACAGCCTCCAAACAAAGCAGGGCGCTAAGGCAAGAGAACTTAGCTCCCCAGGAGGGAATCTGCCTGCGAGGGAAGCTATGCAGCACATTCCTTGTTCCGCTCGCCACTTGCCTGACCCTTAGGCAAAGCCCATCTGGGCTGGCTTGTAGGCGTGCCTCCGTGCTCAGAGGCAGCCCCGTGGCAGGCAGGATACAGCGGGATGTCTTCTGGGCACGCAGAGTGCTGCTTCCCATGCCCGGGACAAACTGCGAGCAGGTGCCTCGCTTGCGCTTCTATCTGCCGAGACTTGGAGCTGGCCAGCGCGCAGCTTCCCGCTGTGTGTGCTGCTGTCCGCAAACAGCCTCCAAACAAAGCAGGGCGCTAAGGCAAGAGAACTTAGCTCCCCAGGAGGGAATCTGCCTGCGAGGGAAGCTATGCAGCACATCCCTTGTTCCGCTCGCCACTTGCCTGACCCTTAGGCAAAGCCCACCTGGGCTGGCTTGTAGGCATGCCTCCGTGCTCAGAGGCAGCCCCGTGGCAGGCAGGATACAGCGGGATGTATTCTGGGCACACAGAGTGCTGCTTCCCATGCCCGGGACAAACTGCGAGCAGGTGCCTCGCTTGCGCTTCTATCTGCCGAGACTTGGAGCTGGCCAGCGCGCAGCTTCCCGCTGTGTGTGCTGCTGTCTGCAAACAGCCTCCAAACAAAGCAGGGCGCTAAGGCAAGAGAACTAAGCGCCCCAGGAGGGAATCTGCCTGCGAGGGAAGCTGTGCAGCACATCCCTTGTTCCGCTCGCCACTTGCCTGACCCTTAGGCAAAGCCCATCTCGGCTGGCTTGTAGGCGTGCCTCCGTGCTCAGGAGGCAGCCCCGTGGCAGACAGGATACAGCGGGATGTATTCTGGGCACGCAGAGTGCTGCTTCCCATGCCCGGGACAAACTGCGAGCCGCTGCCTCGCTTGCGCTTCTATCTGCCGAGACTTGGAGCTGGCCAGCGCGCAGCTTCCCGCTGTGTGTGCTGCTGTCCACAAACAGCCTCCAAACAAAGCAGGGTGCTAAGGAAGGAGAACAAAGCTCCTCAGGAGGGAATCTGCCTGCGAGGGAAGCTGTGCAGCACATCCCTTGTTCCGCTCGCCACTTGCCTGACCCTTAGGCAAAGCCCATCTCAGCTGGCTTGTAGGCATGCCTCCGTGCTCAGGAGCAGCCCCGTGGTAGACAGGATAGAGCAGGATGTATTCTGGGCACACAGAGTGCTGCTTCCCATGCCCGGAACAAACTGCGAGCAGGTGCCTCGCTTGCGCTTCTATCTGCCGAGACTTGGAGCTGGCCAGCGCGCAGCTTCCCGCTGTGTGTGCTGCTGTCCGCAAACAGCCTCCAAACAAAGCAGGGCGCTAAGGCAAGAGAACTTAGCTCCCCAGGAGGGAATCTGCCTGCGAGGGAAGCTATGCAGCACATTCCTTGTTCCGCTCACCACTTGCCTGACCCTTAGGCAAAGCCCACCTGGGCTGGCTTGTAGGCATGCCTCCGTGCTCAGGAGGCAGCCCCGTGGTAGACAGGATAGAGCAGGATGTATTCTGGGCACACAGAGTGCTGCTTCCCATGCCTGGGACAAACTGCGAGCAGGTGCCTCGCTTGCGCTTCTATCTGCCGAGACTTGGAGCTGGCCAGCGCGCAGCTTCCCGCTGTGTGTGCTGCTGTCCGCAAACAGCCTCCAAACAAAGCAGGGCACTAAGGCAAGAGAACTTAGCTCCCCAGGAGGGAATCTGCCTGCGAGGGAACCTGTGCAGCACATCCCTTGCTCCGCTCGCCATTTGCCTGACCCTTACGCAAAGCCCATCTGGGCTGGCTTGTAGGCGTGCCTCCGTGCTCAGAGGCAGCCCCGTGGCAGGCAGGATACAGCGGGATGTATTCTGGGCACGCAGAGTGCTGCTTCCCATGCCCGGGACAAACTGCGAGCAGGTGCCTCGCTTGCGCTTCTATCTGCCGAGACTTGGAGCTGGCCAGCGCGCAGCTTCCCGCTGTGTGTGCTGCTGTCCGCAAACAGCCTCCAAACAAAGCAGGGCGCTAAGGCAAGAGAACTAAGCGCCCCAGGAGGGAATCTGCCTGCGAGGGAAGCTGTGCAGCACATCCCTTGTTCCACTCGCCACTTTACCGACCCTTAGGCAAAGCCCATGTGGGCTGGCTTGTAGGCGTGCCTCTGTGCTCAGAGGCAGCCCCGTGGCAGGCAGGATACAGCGGGATGTCTTCTCGGCAAGCAGAGTGCTGCTTCCCATGCCCGGGACAAACTGCGAGCAGGTGCCTCGCTTGCGCTTCTATCTGCCGAGACTTGGAGCTGGCCAGCGCGCAGCTTCCCGCTGTGTGTGCTGCTGTCCGCAAACAGCCTCCAAACAAAGCAGGGAGCTAAGGCAAGAGAACTAAGCTCCCCAGGAGGGAATCTGCCTGCGAGGGAAGCTGTGCAGCACATCCCTTGTTCCGCTCGCCACTTGCCTGACCCTTAGGCAAAGCCCATCTCGGCTGGCTTGTAGGTGTGCCTCCGTGCTCAGGAGCAGCCCCGTGGCAGGCAGGATACAGCGGGATGTCTTCTGGGCACGCAGAGTGCTGCTTCCCATGCCCGGGACAAACTGCGAGCAGGTGCCTCGCTTGCGCTTCTATCTGCCGAGACTTGGAGCTGGCCAGCGCGCAGCTTCCCGCTGTGTGTGCTGCTGTCCGCAAACAGCCTCCAAACAAAGCAGGGCGCTAAGGCGGGAGAACTAAGCTCCCCAGGAGGGAATCTGCCTGCGAGGGAAGCTGTGCAGCACATCCCTTGTTCCACTCGCCACTTTACCGACCCTTAGGCAAAGCCCATGTGGGCTGGCTTGTAGGCGTGCCTCTGTGCTCAGAGGCAGCCCCGTGGCAGGCAGGATACAGCGGGATGTCTTCTCGGCAAGCAGAGTGCTGCTTCCCATGCCCGGGACAAACTGCGAGCAGGTGCCTCGCTTGCGCTTCTATCTGCCGAGACTTGGAGCTGGCCAGCGCGCAGCTTCCCGCTGTGTGTGCTGCTGTCCGCAAACAGCCTCCAAACAAAGCAGGGAGCTAAGGCAAGAGAACTAAGCGCCCCAGGAGGGAATCTGCCTGCGAGGGAAGCTGTGCAGCACATCCCTTGTTCCGCTCGCCACTTGCCTGACCGTTACGCAAAGCCCATCTGGGCTGGCTTGTAGGCATGCCTCCGTGCTCAGGAGCAGCCCCGTGGCAGGCAGGATACAGCGGGATGTATTCTGGGCACGCAGAGTGCTGCTTCCCATGCTCGGGACAAACTGCAAGCAGGTGCCTCGCTTGTGCTTCTATCTGCTGAGAATTGGAGCTGGCCAGCACGCAGCTTCCCGCTGTGTGTGCTGCTGTCCGCA